>NC_041389.1:677515358-677572908 GCF_002162155.2 Triticum dicoccoides
GCGGCGGGGTGCAGCGGCGTGGCTCTGGGGCGGCGGCGGTGGCGTCGGGTGGTGGTGGTGGTGAGCGGCGTCGGGGCGGTATTTAAAGAGTGGAGGGGGGCTCCGGTGACTTGGGGGAGGGGTCGAGGAGGAGGAGTCCTCCTCGGACTCGGCGGCGGCGCGGGGAAGGCCAGCCCGGCTCGGCTCGGCCGCTGGCCCAGTCGGGCGAGCGAACAGATTTTTTTAAACAATTCCGCTGAAACTAAAAAAATCCTAGAAAATAAAATAAAAATCGAAAAATGCCAAAACAAATTTTCACCGTCTAAAAAATATATTTAGAACGAGATGAGCATTTTCTTGGCCTAAAATGCAATTTTTGAAAACATGGAATTTTTCTAATTCAAATAAAATTGCAAATAAACTCCAAATAAAACTACTTATTTGATTTTAATATTTTCCTCTAGTATTCATTTATTTTGGGAAAGTCCTTTTATCGCCTCTCTTTTATTTTGTATATGAAATATATGGAGATTTTTTAAAAAACCAAACGATCCTCTTTTCAAAATTTGAGAAAACTCAAATATGAAAATATTGAAATTCCCAACTCTCTCCGAGGGTCCTTGAGTTGCGTAGAATTTCGAGGATCAACCAAAATGCAAGAAAATATGGTATGCAATGACAATCTAATATATGACATGTCAAATTGAAAATTTGGGATGTTACAAACCTACCCCCCTTAAGATGAATCTCGCCCTTGAGATTTGGGTTGGCTAGAAAATAGGTGAGGGTGGTCCTTCCGTAGGTCTTCCTCTCGTTCCCAGGTGGCTTCCTCCTCGGTATGGTGGCTCTACTGAACTTTGCAGAACTTGATCACCTTGCTGCGTGTGACTCGCCTGGAAAACTCGAGAATCTTCACTGGTTTGTCCTCGTAGGTCAAATCATTATCCAACTGAATCGCCTCTAGTGGCACAATATCTCTTAGAGGAATATCGGCCATCTCTGTATGGCACTTCTTCAACTAGGAAACGTGGAACACGTCGTGAACTCCTGACAATCCTTTGGGCAGCTCCAACTTATAAGCAACTTCTCCCATACGTTCCAAAACTTTGTATGGTCCCACAAAACATGGTGCTAACTTTCCCTTGACTCCAAAATGCTTCACTCCTCGAAGTGGGGACACACGAAGGTATACTCTGTCTCCGACTTTGTAAACAGTCTCTTTGCGTTTTGAATCTGCATAGCTCTTCTGCCTGGACTGGGCTACTTTGAGTCTTCCGCGAATCATCTTAACCTTCTCCTCAGACTCTTTAATCAAATCTGGTCCAAACAACTGACAATCTCCAACTTCATCCCACAGCAACAGGGTCCTGCACCTCCTTCTGCATAAAGCTTCAAAAGGGGCCATCTTCAAACTAGCTTGGTAGCTGTTGTTGTAGGAGAACTCTGCAGATGGCAAATTGTCGTCCCAACTAGATCCATAGTCTAGCGCACAAGCTCTCAACATGTCCTCCAGAATCTGGTTGACTCTCTCGGTCTGTCCATCTGTCCGCGGATGAAAGGCTGTAATGAACTCTAGCATGGTACCCAAGGTTTCATGCAACTGATTCCAGAACTTTGAGGTAAATTGGGTTCCTCTATCTGATACAATGGTCCTCGGAACTCCATGCAGACATACGATCCTGGTCATATATATCTTTGCCAATTTCGCACTGGTGTAAGTGGTCTTCAATGGGATGACATGAGCTACCTTCGTCAATCGTTCGACCACAACCCATATCGAGTCATAGCCTGAACGTGTCATGGGCAAAACCGTGATAAAATCCATCCCTAGCTTATCCCACTTCCATTCGGGTATCGGCAACGGCTGCAAAAATCCTACTGGCTTCTGATGCTCTACCTTTACTCTCCCACAAACATCACAAATTGCTACGTACTCCGCAATATCTTTCTTCATTATGGTCCACCAGAAACTATCCTTCAAATCCAAATACATCTTGGAGTTTCCTGGGTGAATCGAGTATGGCGAATCATGGGCCTATTGAAGAATCAGCTTCCTGATCTCCCAATCATTGGGCACATAAATGCGGTCCTCAAACCATAGGGTATCGTGTTCGTCCTCACGAAATCCCTTAGCTTTTCCCTTGCTCATTCTTTCCTTGATCTCGATAATTTCCTTGTCCGTCTTCTGAGCTTCTCTCATCTTAGTCATCAAAGTAGACTGAACTTCCAATGTTGCTATATAGCCTTTCAGAACTATCTCCAAACATACTTCTCAAAGATCCTCTGCTAACTCTCTGGTCAAGAGTGTATTAACATGACTCTTGTGACTCAATGCATCAACTACTACGTTAGCTTTTCCGGGGTGATAATGCAACTTCATATCATAATCCTTGATGAGCTCTAATACCATCTTGTAGCGACCAGACCTCAAACAGTCTGATCTCTGTGCATCAGTGTCATCCCTGGATCGGTAATGCTGACACGCACAGTACTTGAGGATTTATAACAGAGTAGAAATCACACACATATTACATCGAATGTCTCAAAACGAGAACTTAATACAATAAATATGGCTTAAGGCCATCTAAAAACGATAACAGTGGAAGGCTTGGAAGATAAAGTTAGTCCATCAACTCCAATGCCATCACCGAGTGAAAGATCACGACCTAAGGCACCTTACTTGTCGTCTGAAAAAATCTGCAACATGAATGTTGCAGCCCGAAAACGGGTCAGCACATGGAATATGCTGGCAATGTAACACATAGAGTACTGAACAGAAATAATTGCTATCACTATATGCAACAAGGCTGGTGAAAAGCTCTATGGTTACAGTTTTGCATAAAGCCAATCTTTCCCTACAACAAAGGATTAAATCTTATTTAACTATCATGGTGGTTGTTAAACATTGAGAAGGTTCACCCAACTCAATCCCAATTAAGCATCATCAATAAACCCAATAAAATTAATTTAAGTAACATGATGAGATCAACATGATAATCCAAGAACCAGATACTCAAGATGTCCATAACCCGGGACACGACTAACCATGATTAGTTTGTACACTCTATAGAGGTTTGCGCACTTTTCCCCACAAGACTCGATCTCCTCTGTTGGATTTCTCGCACTACATGGTGTTTGAGAAACGGATGACCGAGACACAGTCTTTCAGAAGCATTAACTCCTTACTCTGGCTAGACAGTACCAACCTACATCCCCTACATCTGCCAGTCTACCACTGAAGAAGGTCACACGACTTACTCAACTATGCTAGAGCCCATAATAGCTTGTGGATGCACACGGAAGTTTCTAGGACGAATAATCTTATGATCCCTTTGAGCCTGGGTGGCGATCCATAGGATAATCACACGGTAAACCCCGGGATATCCAAAAAAATAGGCAACACTAGGTTCCCCAGGTGCCTCAATCCACCCAGATGTGTATTTAAGTTGCCACCTTAAGTTAACCATTAATTAACAATACTCACAACTATCATGGATACACTCACCCAATCCACGTCTACAAACATAGCATAGCAATATAAGCAGTACGTAGAAGTAACTCCCAAAGGTTTGATAATAAACAGGTAAATAGGTACTACCTCATCTACTTCCCAAAACCCACATGTTAATCAGATCCTAATCATGCAATGTGTGAGGGTTGAACTAATGCAATAAAACGGGGTAGTAAAGAGGTATGATCAAAGTGTTACTTGTCTGGATGATGATCCGTGAAACCTAGAGACTCATAGTAACACGCTTCGCACTCCGGTTACTCTATCGCAAACAAACAAGCATACAACAAGAAATCAACTAGAGGCACGGGTAAAACTCAAATAAGAGATCTAACCAGAAAGTACAACTTAAGAAATCCGGTTGGCAAAAAGAATCAAATCAAACGAAGCAACGAAACTCAAACTGCGAAAGAAAGAAGATCCATTTACTAATCTGGACTTAGGTCAAGCTTTACAGTACCAAAATCTTGTTCAAGTTGGTTAAACAAAAATGGGGCTTCGAGACAAAGAAATAGGCGCTTGAATTGCCTGATTCTGACAAGTGAGCGAAAAGAAAAACTAAAACTAAGATTTGGGCTGAAATCGCGATCGAAAATAATCACGGAAAAACCCTGGAAAAAGAAAACTGATGAATAGGCTAACGAACGGACGTTCGCTGTCTGTGGCTAACAGGTGAACACCGTTCGTTAAAACAAACGTACGGACAAACGTCCGCTAATTAGGTAAACCAAGAAAACCGAACCGATCTATTCTAAAAAAACAAACCTAGTTTTCTAAAAAAAACGAGCGGTTCTTTAAAAAAACCGTATCGGCGGCGACGACGGTTGCTACCTCCGGCGAGGCGGGGGCGGCTCCGAAGGGGTCGGCTTACGGCGGCGGGGCTCCGGGCGGCGGTGGCGACGGCGAGGCGCGGCGGTGGGGTGAAGCGGCACGGCGGCGGCTTACGGGCGATGGCACGGCTCCGGGGCGGCGGCCGTGGCGTCGGGTGGTGTGGTGGTGAGAGGCGGCGGGGCGGTATTTAAAGGGAGTATGGGGAGGGGGGCTCCGGCGGCTTGGGGGAGGGGTTGAGGAGGAGGAGTCCTCCTCGGACTCGGTGGCGGCGTGGGGAAGGCCGGCCTGGCTCGGCTGGGCCGCTGGCCCAGTCGTGCGCGCGAACAGATTTTTTTAAACAATTCCACTGAAACTAACAAAAATCCTAGAAAATAAAATAAAAACCTAAAAATGCCAAAACAAATTTTCACCATCTAAATAAAATATTTAGAATGATATGAACATTTTCTTGGCCTAAAATGCAATTTTTGAAAACTTGCAGTTTTTCTAGTTCAAATAAAATTGCAAATAAACTCCAAATAAAACTACTTATTTGATTTTAATATTTTTCTCTAGTATTTCATTTATTTTGGGAAATTCATTTGATCCCCTCTCTTTTATTTTGTATATGAAATATACGGAGAGAAAAAAATTTAAAACCAAACGATCCTCTTTTCAAAATTTGAGAAAACTCAAATATGAAAATATTGAAATTCCCAACTCTCTCCAAGGGTCCTTGAGTTGCGTAGAATTCCGAGGACCAACCAAAATGCAAGAAAATATGGTATGCAATGATGATCTAATATATAACATGCCAAATTGAAAATTTGGGATGTTACAATGCTCAAGACCTTGTCCAACGCTACGTGGGCTGTCAGCTTTTCGCCAATCAAAGCCACATGCCTCCCACCGCATTAAGAACAATCCCCATTACTTGGCCCTTTGCGGTCTGGGGGCTTGACATGGTTGGACCCCTTAAAGGAGGAAGCCACAAAAAGAAATACTTGCTAGTCATGGTGGATAAATTCACTAAATGGATAGAGGCCAAACCAGTAAAAATAGCTGAGGCCGGACCGGTGATTGACTTTATATCCGACATAATCCACCGTTATGGTGTCCCGAACAGTATCATCACCGATAATGGCTCTAACTTCACAGCTGATGAGGTGAAAACTTGGTGTGCTAAGTTGGGCATTAAACTTGACTACCATCCGTATACCACCCTCAAACAAACGACCAAGTCGAACGGGCCAATGGTCTGATCATGAGTGGTATTAAGCCCAGACTAGTGCGCTCTTTACGAGAATCAGACAAGCACTGGGTTGAGGAACTCGATTTCGTACTCTGGGGACTCCGAACCACGCCCAATCGAATGACCGCAGACACACCTTTCTTTATGGTGTACGGTGCAGAGGTTGTACTGCCCTGCGATATTATTCATGACTCACCTAGAGTGCGCATGTATGAAGAGAAAGAAGTCGAACTAGATCAGAAGGACGATCTAGATGGACTTCAAGAAGAGCACGACGTTGCCAAGGCCCATTCCGCACTCTATCAACAACAGACCAGGTGTTACCAAAGCAGAGAAGTGCGGGCTAAAACATACAATGTCGGAGAACTTGTTCTATGCCTCCTAGAGAAGAAAAAGGATAATCTCAAACCTAAATGGGAGGGCCCCTTCATAATAGATGAAATCCTTACTGGAGGAGCCTATTGCCTCTGCAATGCAGAGGATAATCGCCTTGAGCCGAACCCATGGAATGCCGCCTGGCTCTGCAGATTTTATGCATAGTTCGGCCTCCTTAGGTCTCATTTTAAACTAGGTTTTTCTGTTTTTTCTCTTCTTTTTTACTTTTCCCCTTTTCTCTCAATTGTATGTCCGGATCAACTGCATTGTTGGGAGTACACATCTTTAAATGTATACACCCCACCATACACGGGGGCTTCTTTTAAAAGAAGCATTTTATTGGAAAGCTTACAAGCTTATTTTGTCCGTATTATCTGTTGTTTCTGCCATTTTATGCACCTCTATGACTTAACTTTTTGCCAAGATGGGTTGCCTTGCTCCTGTGCTTATACCCTACATTCCCGATTGTTCGGCTAGGGTGTAAAGGGAGGACCTATGTGATTGTTACAACCGGGTTATCCGACCCTGTACCTCAGACGGGTGAAGCCAAAGGCTAGTGTTCTTACGGGAATAATTGGTCGGCACATACCCAACAGGATGTTTTCAGAAAAAAATATGAAAGTGGTTGTCTGTACTTTAGATACAAGCCCAACCCAAGTAAAGGAACCCCTAACGGAACTATTTTTCTTGGAAGATGTTTTTTATGTTAAATAGTAATATAACATAACTCCACCGAACACATTTTGTCTGTCTGAGCAATATGACCGGATTGCCTGGTTTCCGACAATACTAAATGTTTCTTAGTCAAACATAGTATAAGGAAACACTCCAACTTCTTGGTTCGGAGGTAGAAGCCGAAGGTCTGCAATGACAAAATTTTCATACACTTCGGCAGGAGATAAGTTCGGTCATAAAGTACATGGATACATCAAATCGAACGCCTACTCCCCTTCTATGCCATCCAGTAGACTATCTAATTTACAATCTTGTTGTGAAAATTTCGCCGCTATCATTACTTGGTCGTATACCAAGCTTACGGGGATTTCCTTCCCATCAGGTCCTTGCGGTCCAACTTTGGCCATATGGTTTGGGTCAAGACCGGTATAGTGTGTCTTCACCATGGCCCATGCCTCTCGAGTGCCTTCATGGCATGCAGATGTCTTCCATAGCTCGAAACGACGCCTGTCACCCTTGAATAGATCAACCAACCCCTCCATACTTTCTGGAGGGACGTCGGAAGGCCATAAGGCTTTGGCCATATTCTTCAGAGCCTTCTAAGCATGCTCGTGTAGCTTTGCCAGCTCCTTTAGAATGTCGCTTTGTAGGACGGGCATTTCCTCTTCAGGGTGGCCTGTCACCATACCTGTATCAACTGAACTATAACATTCCGCAGTATATGACTATATCATTCAGATGGTTCACAAGTCATACCAAATATGCCACCCTTCAGCTTCTGGTTTTCCTGTTGTGCCTCCAAGAGTTGAGCCTTCAAGCACTTTATCTCTTCATCCTGTTTCTTCACCTCTTCTTCTAGTTTATTATCGTTGTTGTAATACATTGGGGCACTCTTTATTTTTCATGCTCGGAGACAACGGCATTTAGCTGTGTCCGGCTTGTCTCAACCTCTTGGGTCAACACATTGTTGTTGTCCTTGAGAACCTGTGGTCATCAAACGATGCTCAAATTGGTTTTGTCCACCACTTTAAGTCTCGGGGGCTACTACTATCTATCCACTAAGTTCATTAAATTTTTACCTGTGTATCCTTTGAGAAAAGGCAAGAAACCCCGGCGAGTCTGTCCCGGACAGCTCAGATATATGCACCTACAGTGCTTAGGGTGGTAAACTCCGGCTCTGTTAAGACAGAGGCGCCAAGGCTTCTTTCAAGTGACGATGATTCATCGCATTCTCGACTTCGGAGTTAGTCACGGACATCTCATCCGGCTCTCCGTGAGATGAACGAGTCTGTGCCGCATCAGCATGCGCCCTCGTCCTAGTTGGTATCTCTGCTGCCGTATTAGCCGCAGCTTGGCTGGCTGGGATCTTGTTCATGGTTCGACGTATACCCCTCCGACGATGATAGAAGGAGGATGTGAATGACAATTCGGCTTCACGCCCGAATATTAAATAAGGAGGAATATACCTTTTCGATGATGGAGCAGGTTCAGTGGTGCTTCCGACTTCCTTTCATTTTGCACGACCCTTTTGCGAAGGTTCTAACCTTATCTTGGTCGCCCGCCCCTGAGTACGACTTGCTGAGCGCCGATCCTGCGAAACATGGTCCAATGCGGAGGATAAAGAGACGAGAAGAAGTATCTCTCTTCCCTGAGAATACAATTTCTGAATACTTACCTTCACGAAAGGATAAAGGCCGGGGTAGTCGGCCGCAATGGCTACCTCCAAGCCGTCAAGGCTCACTTGATAGTAGACTGCATCTTCAAATTCCACAAATATGTCCGGATCCTCATGGAATCCAGGGTCCTCATCGCGATCGATCCTCTGGCTGGGTGGCCGGGCAGTTAATGTTCTCGACAATTTGCCTCCATGACTATTTAAAAAGCAACCGGGATATTTAGTTAATGCATCTCAATGCATAAAAAAGTACTGAGCGGTTAAAAAACTTACCCATTCAATGGGATTGTACATGGAGAAGGCCTCTCGACAATTTAAACGGAGGAAGTCTTCTTCTTCTCCTATATAGAGGTCGGCCAGTGAGGCAACCAATGCTGGCTAGCTATCCGGAGCCTTTCTCCTGTGGCGGGATGCGTCGTCCTCCCTGTTATAGTTCCATAGGGGGGTTACCCTGGATTGAAGTGGCCGGATGCACCTCCGTATCGCAATGGCCATAACTTCCACTATGGAGAGTCCGGAATGGGTCAATAACTTGACCTTGTTTACCAATCTCATCACTTCCGCGCTGTCTTCCTAAGAAGGGGACTTGGGACACAGTTGTATAGCTTCTTCAAGGGGGCGCTAGAAAGTTCGGGCAGTCTGCGCCGAACAGGGTCCGAAAGAGGTACATCCTCGATATAGAACCATTTCGAAGACCATTCGGCAGATCCCTTCTTCGGAGTCCCAACGGGGTAGCCGGATCCGGCTATGCGCCATACTTCGGCGCCGCCAACTTCAAAAATAGACCCGCCGCCCTGATGGTGGGAGACGAGGCAGAAAAACTTTTTCCATAGTTCAAAGTGAGCCTCGCAGCCCAAAAATAATTCGCGGAGGGCGACGAAACCAGAGATATGTAAAATAGAACCTAGTGTGAGGTTGTGCAGTTGGATCCCGTAGTGTTCTAGTAGGCCCCTAAGGAAGGGGTGGACTGGGAATCCCATACCCCTCTAGAGAAATGAGATGAAGCAAACCCTCTCCTCTTGGATGGGATTGGGGAAATTCTCCGCCAATGCATCAACACCTATGGAAGTTAACCCCGCCCGTACAGAGACTAGATCTGAGGGAGGGAGATATCCTTGCGTTTGGAGCCGACTAAGCTAGAGGTGGGATACGGAGCAACTCTACCAGTCCCCCTCTTGAGGGCCATGAGGGCGCGAGGAGGAGCCAAGGGCACTCACATGGTCTGAATTTTTTCCGTGGTTCGCTCTGTTGCTCTAGGGGTGATACGAGATGGCATTTTGGAGATCTCACCTCGTTTTATAGGCGCCCTGTGCCTATTAGAAATATTAAAATACAAGGGTAACATATTGTTCGCATTTGCTCAGATGCGTGGAAATTGAAGCGATGACAGGGAGGAATCATACAGACTGGACGCGGAAACCGATGCGAGACTATCTTCAATCCGGAATAAAATGGGGAACCCGCCTTGCATAGCCGAAGACTTGCGACCGCGTACTACATCGTCATTGAAGGCAAGTTTGGGGGCTACTACGAGAGTCCTGGATTCGAGGGTCCTCAAGTGTCCGGCCTAGGAGTATGGGCCGAGTTACATGGCCCGCGATACGTCTTCATCGTATCTACTCTTCCAAACACTTTTGCCCTTGTTTTGGACTCTAACTTGCATGATTTGAACGGAACTAACCCGTACTGACGCTATTTTCAGCAGAACTGCCATGGTGTTATTTTTGTGCAGAAATATAAGTTCTCGGAATGACCTGAAACTCCACGGAATTCATTTTTGGAATTAATAAAAAATACTGGCAAAAGAATCAAGGCCAGGGGGCACACACTCTGTCCACGAGGGTGGAGGGCGCACCCCCTGCCTCGTGGGCCCCCTAGTGCTCCACTGACCTCAACTCCAACTCCATATATTCACGTTCGGGGAGAAAAAATCAGGGAGAAGGATTCATCACGTTTTACAATACGGAGCAACCGCCAAGCCCTAAACTCTCTCGGGAGGGCTGATATGGAGTCAGTTCGGGGCTCTGGAGAGGGGAATCCGTCACCGTCATCATCATCAACCATTCTCCATCACCAATTTCATGATGCTCACCGCTGTGCGTGAGTAATTCCATCGTAGGCTTGCTGGACGGTGATGGGTTGAATGAGATTTACCATGTAATTGAGTTAGTTTTGTTAGGGTTTGATCCCTAGTATCCACTATGTTCTGAGATTGATGTTGCTATGACTTTGCTATGCTTAATGCTTGTCACTAGGGCCTGAGTGCCATGATTTCAGATCTGAACCTATTATGTTTTCATAAATATATGTGAGTTCTTGTTCCTATCTTGCAAGGCTATAGTCACCTATTATGTGTTATGATTCGTTAACCCCGAAGTGATAATAATCAGGATACTTACCGGTGATGGCCGTAGTTTGAGGAGTTCATGTATTCACTAAGTGTTAATGCTTTGGTACGGTACTCTATTAAAAGGAGGCCTTAATATCCCTTAGTTTCTAATAGGACCCCGCTGCCATGGTAGGGTAGGACAAAAGATGTCATGCAAGTTCTTTTCCGTAAGCACGTATGACTATATTCGGAATACATGCCTACATTACATTGATGAATTGGATCTAGTTCTGTGTCACCCTATGTTATAACTATTGCATGAGGAATCGCATCCGACATAATTATCCATCATTGATCCAATGCCTACGAGCTTTTCACATATTGTTCTTTGCTTAGTTACTTTACCATTGCCACTGTTACAATTACTACAAAACTGCTGCTATTACTTTTGCTACTGTTACCGTTACTTCCATACTACTTTGCTACTAAATACTTTGCTGCAGATATTAAGTTATCCTGGTGTGGTTGAATTGACAACTCAACTGCTAATACTTGTGAATATTCTTTGGCTCCCCGTGTGTTGAATCAATAAATTTGGGTTGAATACTCTACCCTCGAAAACTGTTGCGATCCCCTATACTTGTGGGTTATCAAGACTATTTTCTGGTGCCGTTGCCGGGAGCATAGCTCTATTCTTTGAGTCACTTGGGATTTATATCTGCTGATCGCTATGAAGAACTTGAAAGACGAAAGAACTAAGATTTATCCCTCCACTATGATGGGAGGTAAGGAACTGTCGTCTAGCTCTGCACTTGATTCTCCTTCTGTTATGAGTAAACTTATGACACCTAAACCTGCTTCTACTATTAATTTTGATATGTCGCATGTTATTGATGATGCCACTTCTGTTATGCATGATACTTATGATGAAACTACTTCTATGCTTGATACTACTGTGCCATTAGGTGAATTTCTTGATGAACAACTTGCTAGGGCTAGAGAGAGTGAAATTATTGAAACTGATAATATTGATGAAAGTGATGATGAAGGTTCTCCCCCTGAATATGAACTGCCTATTGTTCCTGAGGGTTATGTTATATATGGATGAAGAAACCGCTAGAAATTTTCTTGCTTGCAATGATAGATCTGATCTTAAGAAATTATTAGTTAAGCTGAAACAAAAGTCTCTAAATGCTAGAATGAAACATGACCCTGCTTTTTCTACTTCACCTATCTTTGTTACTGATAAGGATTATGATTTCTCTGTTGATCCTGAGATAATTACTTTGGTTGAATCTGATCCTTTTCATGGCAATGAATCTGAAACCATACTGGCACATCGTTGAATGATATAGACACACTGTTTACTAATGATGAGAAATCTCGCTACTACTATATCCTTAAAATATTTCCGTTCTCATTAAAGGGTGATGCTAAAGCATGGTTTAATTCTCTTGATCCTGGTTGCGTGCGTAGTCCCCAGGATATGATTTATTACTTCTCTGCTAAATATTTCCCTGCTCATAAGAAACAAGCTGCTTTAAGGGAAATATATAATTTTGTGCAAATTGAAGAAGAGAGTCTCCCACAAGCTTGGGGGAGGCTTCTCTGATTACTTAATGCTTTGCCTGATCATCCTTTTAAGAAAAATGAAATACTTGATATCTTTTATAATGGACTAACCGATGCTTCCAAGGACCACCTGGATAGTGTTTTCAGGGAAAGAACAGTTGACCAAGCTGAATTGCGATTGAATAATATGTTGACAAATGAAAATAATTGGACACTTCCTGAACCAACTCCTAGGCCAACTCCGAAGAAAAGAGGTGTTCTATTTCTCAGTCCTGAAGATATGCAAGAGACAAAGAAATCTATGAAAGAGAAAGGTATTAAAGCTGAAGATGTTAAGAATTTACCTCATGTTGAAGAAATACATGGCCTTAATATACCACCTATTGAAGAAATACACGGTCTTGATAACCCCACACAGGTAGTGAAGGTAAATTCTCTCTATAGATATGATAAAGTTGAAATCCCGTCTACTAAGTTTGCTAGCCAATGCTTGGATGAATTTGAGGACTTATGGCTAAACAAGAAAATTTCAATGCTTATGTTAGTAGACAATTGAAAAGTAATGCTTATATGATTAGACGCTTGAGTGCTTATATGTCTAGAGTTAAGGGTGAACTTAAACTCACTAGTAAACATGCTTCGATGGTTACCACTCAAGTAGAGCAAGTGCTTAAGGCTCAGAATGATTTGCTCAACGAGTTAAATGATAAGAGAAATGATAATGTTGTTAGAGTTATGACTAGAGGTGGTAGAATGACTCAAGAACCTTTCTATCCTTAGGGCCACCCTAAGAGAATTGAGCAAGATTCTCAGGGAAATAATGCCGATGCACCTAGTCCTTCTAAGAAGAAGAAGAAGAAAAATGATAGGACTTTGCATACTTCTAATGAACATGTTGTAGATACACTTGAGAATCCTAATGATATTTCTATCTCTGATGTTGAAACACAATCTGATGATGAACATGAACCTAGTGATAATGCTAATAATGATGTTCATATAGATGCTCAACCTAGCAATGACAAAAATGTAGAAATTGAACCTGCTGTTGATCTTGATAACCCACAATCAAAGAATCAACATTATGATAAGAAAGATTTCATTGCTAGGAAGCATGGTAGAGAAAGAGAACCATGGGTTCAGAAACCCATGCCATTTCCTCCTAAACCATCCAAGAAAAAGGATGATGAGGATTTTGAGCGCTTTGCTAAAATGATTAGACCTATCTTTTTGCGTATGCGTTTGAATGATATGCTTAAGACGAATCCTTATGCTAAGTACATGAAAGATATTATTACAAGTAAAAGAAAGATACCGAAAGCTGAAATTTCCACCATGCTTGCTAACTATACTTTTAAGGGCGGAATACCTAAGAAACTTGGAGATCCAGGGGTACCAAATATACCATGCTCCATTAAAAGAAACTATGTTAAAACTGCTTTATGTGATCTTCGAGCTGGTGTTAGTGTTATGCCTCTCTCTTTATATCGTAGACTTGAATTAAATAAGTTGACACCTACTGAAATATCTTTGCAAATGGCCAATAAATCAACTGCTATACCTGTCGGTATTTGTGAGGACGTGCCTGTTGTTGTTGCAAACCTTACTATCCTAACAGACTTTGTCATTCCTGATATTCCCGAGGATGATAGTATGTCGATTATCCTTGGCAGACCCTTTTTGAATACTGCAGGTGCTGTTATTGATTGCAACAAAGGCAATGTCACTTTTCATGTTAATGGTAATGAGCATATGGTACACTTTCTGAGAAAACAACCTCAAGTCCATAGTATAAATTCTATTGGAAAGATTCCATCAATTATGATTGGAGGTTTTGAATTCCCTCTTCCTACTGTCAAGAAGAAGTTTGATATTCTTATTATTGGGGATGTACATATCCCGTTGAGGTAACCTAGTGTCATTTCAAAATTTATCCGGTTTCATGCGATTCGGAATGAGTTTGTTAACAAGACTTGATCAACCTTGCTAGTGGATTCCTTTTGATGAGTATGAGATGGATGAAGTTAGAAGGCACAACCCTCTGTACCCTCTTTCTACTTTCTGTTATTTAGATTAAATAAAGTAAAAATAATATTTTCTGTCTATTTCCTGAATAATCCATGTAATAAACAATATCTCAAAAATAAAAGTTCTCCAAATGCCCTGCAAATTAAATATGATTTTTTCTGGAATATTTGAGAATATCTGGCACTAAGAACACACTAGAGGGAGACATCACCTCGCCACGAGGGTCCAGGGCGCGCCCCCTGCCGCGTGGGCCCCTGGTGGGCCCCCTCCACTTATTCATGCACCCATGCTCTTCTTCTTCCTCCCCAAAAAAACTACCAACTGGCTCAAGCACGAGTTCTTGCTCATTATGCTGCCATTTTCGATCTCCTTGCTCAAAGCTCCATTCACAAAACTGCTTTGGGGGATTGTTCTTTGGTATGTGACTAATCCAATGGTCCAATTTGTTTTTGTTCTAGTGCTTTATTCATTGCAAATTTTTGCTGCTAAGGTGACCCTGTTCTTGAGCTTGCATGTCAAATTTAGTTGGTCTCAAGTAGTTCTAATGCATGATATAGTCTCTAGGCACTTGTGGGAGTAGTTGCTATCAATTTTATTGAGTTTGGTTTACTTTTATTTTTGAGTTACTAAAAATTTCAGAAATTTTTCAGAGAAAAATGCATAGAAAATTGTATCAAGGTGGTTCCTCAAGGGAGCAAGGACCGAGACTTGGAATACGTGAGCCGGACGATGAACCACCTAGGGAAGCTTACATGCGGCCTTGTCAATGGCCGTCAGAAGGGTTTATAGTCCGAGCAGGCATTAAGGATGAATTCGATGCATATGTGCGTAATGCTGATCTTGTGGAATTCATGCAAGATAAGTGCCCTCAATACCACTATTTAACTGATTCCTTTGTGAGAAGGTTTAAATTTACATCTTCGCACAATTCTCAAAATCTCATGTTTGATCTTTATGATAAATCTTATACCATGGACTTAGAAGATTTTACTACTGCTTGTAAACTCCCACATTGGGGTAGTGCTAGCGAACCTCGCAAATTTGAGTTTAAAGATTTTCTTGCTTGTATCACTGTGGGGTAATCCAGAGAAATAGCACAAGCTACCATAGGGAGCATTCATTTTCCCGCTATACATTATTTTGCTCTATTTATAGGCAGATGCATAAATGGTAAGGACGAAGCATGTCACATGTGTGTTCCTGATATTAGTGTTCTCAGGAGTGCGGTGTTAGGAGATAAACAATATAACCTGGGGGCCATCATTGCACGTAGGTTGCATAATAATGGTTTATTTGGAAACCTGTTTGGTGGAATTTATGCAACCCGTATAGCTTATTTCCTTAGGGTACCCATACATGAAATTGATAGAGAGTTGCTTCCTGCTTATCTAGATTATAATGCAATGGTTAGCCATCAGTTTCTTGAAAGGAATGAACAGTTCCTCCAATACCGACTAATCTTTGAAAGACGGCGTACTGTCCATATTGCTCTCCCTACTCCTACTTTCTTTGACTTTCAGGTAAAAAGGAGATACTTTATAACCAGGGAGGAGGCAAACGAATATGAGAGAAGGACAGAGGCAGCCCGCCTCCAAGCTGGAGCTCGTGAGGCAATGGTTGCTGCATCTTGGTACAACCCGAGCTACAACTCTGGTCCATGGGCATAGACCAACTTAGGCAAAAAGCCTAAGCTTGGGGGAGTACGTATTTCTCACCGACATTACATTCATGTTCACACACTCATTCTAGTTGTCGATGCTCATACTCTTTCATTGTACTATCCATGCTAGTTTATCTTATTTTCTTGCTTTCTTTTTGTGTGTTCGAATAATCTTAAGGAAAGACAAAAAATATTAGTAATAGCTTTTAGCTAGTTTACTTTCCATGCCTGTAGTAGTACTAATTAAAAGAAAACTCAAAAAGATTTCTCGTTCTTCTTTTGCTTGTTGGGAGCCTTCCCGTGTAAATAGTTTTATTTCTTTTCTTTTCTTTGGGGGTCGAAAGGAGAAGACCTTGATGGAATTGTTGAGTGGCTCTCATATGCATTATTGATTGATTTAACCAAGAGCCCATATTACTTTGTCTTCTCCCTTGAATTGAATGCTTGCAGATTCCACCTTAGTCCAATGCACGTGCACTATTGTTATTATCCACACCGTTCGGTCGTGCAAGTGAAAGGCAATAATGATGATATATGATGAAATGATTGAGATAAGAGGAGCTGGTATGAACTCGACCTATCTTGTTTTTGTAAATATGATTAGTTTATCATTCCTGATTCAGCTTATTATGAATAAACATGTTTGCAATGACAAGTAGAGATTATAGTTGCTTATGCCATGCTTAATTAGCTAGGAATCTATAATGGTTTACCTTGTGTGCCAACATGCTATTAAAATGGTTGTGATGTGGTATGATAGGGTGGTATCCTCCTTTGAATGATTCGAGTGACTTGACTTGGCACATGTTCACACATGTAGTTGAAACAAAATCAACATAGCCTCCATGATATTTATGTTTTGTATGCTCGAACAGCTCATGTATCAACTAGGGCTGTCTGTATCTTCCATGCTAGGCGGGTTATTCTCAAGAGGAGTAGACTCCGCTCCTCACTCACGAGAAAATGGCTGGTCACCGAGATGCCCAGTCCCTTGCTCAAATCAAATCAAAATAATTGCAAACAAAACTCCCCCAGGATTGTTGTTAGTTGGAGGCACCCGTTGTTTCGGGCAAGCCATGGATTGATGCTTGTTGGTGGAGGGGGAGTATAAACTTTACCATTCTGTTTGGGAACCGCCTATAATGTGTGTAGCATGGAAGATATCGAGATCTCTTGGTTGTTATGTTGACAATGAAAGTATACCACCCAAAATATTATTATCTCTGTTTCAAAAACTGAGCTCTGGCATCTCTACAAATCCCTGCTTCCCTCTGTGAAGGGCCTTTCTATTTACTTTTATGTCGAGTCATCACCCTCTTATTTAAAAAGCATCAGTTGGAGAGCACCTCTGTCATTTGCATGCATTACTATTAGTTTATATTGGTTATGACTATGACTGGATCTTTTTTACCATGAATTACAATGTTTAGTCAGTCTTGATCTTTAAAGGTGCTCTGCATTTATGTTTTGCGGTCTCAGAGAGGGCTAGCGAGATACCATCTTGTTATATCATATTATGATTGTTTTGAGAAAGTGTTGTCATCTGAGTTATATTATGATTGCTCGCTAGTTGATTATGCCATTGATCTGAGTAAACACGAGACCTAAGTGTTATTGTGAATATGGTTAGTTCATAATCTTTGCTGAAAACTTGAATGCTGGCTTTACATCTTTACAACAACAAGAGCAAACAGAGTTTGTAAAAGTTTTAATTTATCACTTTCAGTCTATCAACTGAATTGCTTGAGGACAAGCAAAGGTTTAAGCTTGGGGGAGTTGATACGTCTCCGTCGTATCTACTTTTCCAAACACTTTTGCCCTTGTTTTGGACTCTAACTTGCATGATTTGAATGGAACTAACTCGGACTGACGATGTTTTCAGCAGAACTGCCATGGTGTTGTTTTTGTGCAGAAATAGAAGTTCTCGGAATGACCAGAAACTCCACGAAAGTTATTTTTGGAATTAATTAAAAATACTGGCGAAAGAATCAAGGTCAGGGGGACCACACCCTGTCCACGAGGGTGGAGGGCGCCCCCCTCTAGGGCGCGCCCCATGCCTCGTGGCCCCCCTGGTGCTCCACTAACCTCAACTCCAACTCCATATATTCACGTTCGGGGAAAAAATCAGGGAGAAGGATTCATTGCGTTTTACGATATGGAGCCACCGCCAAGCCCTAAACTCTCTCAGGATGGCTGATTTGGAGTCCGTTCGAGGCTTTGGAGGGGAATCCGTCGCTGTCGTCATCATCAACCATCCTCCATCACCAATTTCATGATGCTCACCGCTGTGCGTGAGTAATTCCATCGTAGGCTTGCTTGACGGTGATGGGTTGGATGAGATTTACCATGTAATTGAGTTAGTTTTGTTAGGGTTTGATCCCTCCTATCCACTATGTTCTGAGATTGATGTTGCTATGACTTTGCTATGCTTAATGCTTGTCACTAGGGCCCGAGTGCCATGATTTCAGATCTGAACCTATTATGTTTTCATAAATATATGTGAGTTCTTGATCCTATCTTGCAAGTCTATAGTCACCTATTATGTGTTATGATCTGTTAAGCCTGAAGTGACAATAATCGGGATACTTACCGGTGATGACCGTAGTTTGAGGAATTCATGTATTCACTAAGTGTTAATGCTTTGGTCCGGTACTCTATTAAAAGGAGGCCTTAATATCCCTTAGTTTCCAATAGGACCCCGCTTCCACGGGTGGGTAGGACAAAAGATGTCATGCAAGTTCTTTTCCATAAGCACGTATGACTATATTCGGAATACATGCCTACATTACATTGATGAATTGGAGCTAGTTCTGTGTCACCCTATGTTATAACTATTGCATGAGGAATCACATCCGACATAATTATCCATCACTGATCCAATGCCTACGAGATTTTCACATATTGTTCTTTGCTTAGTTACTTTACCATTGCCACTGTTACAATTACTACAAAACTGCTACTGTTACTTTTTCTACTGTTACCGTTACTTCCATATGACTTTGCTACTAAATAGTTTTCTGCAGATATTGAGTTATCCAGGTGTGGTTGAATTGACAACTCAACTGCTAATACCTGAGAATATTCTTTGGGTCCCCTTGTGTCAAATCAATAAATTTGGGTTGAATACTCTACCCTCGAAAACTGTTGCGATCCCCTATACTTGTGGATTATCAGGCCGCACGGGATCAAGCTGATGATTATCCATCGTGTCCGGATGGGACTTCTCAATACGTGGGCGACAAGAACGGAGTCCGGAGGTTTCCTTCCCTGGTGAACCAACCTTGTACAAACCCTGGCCCCCTCTGGTGTGTATATAAGCTGGAGGGGTTAGTCCGTAGGGGTTACCTTCTACACCATCATTATCCTCATAGGCTAAACATCTAGGGTTAGCCATTACGATCTCGAGGTATATCAACTCTTGTAATCTTCATACTATTCGAATATAATCAAGAAGGAGTAGGGTTTACCTCCCTTAAGAGGGCCCGAACCTGGATAAACACTGTGTCCCCTGACTTCCTATTACCATCGACCTTTAGACGCACACTTGGGCCCCCCTACCCGAGATCTGTCGGTTTTGACACCGATAGGCACACCGAAAGATCCACTAGTAAAAAGGTTCATGCGATTAAAGAAATTAATGTTTTGAGTGGAAAGATGGATGGACTTATGAAATTGTTTGCTAATAAAAGTGTTTATTCTGATCCTAATGATATGCCTTTGTCCACTTTGATTGAGAATAACAATGAATCTATGGATGTGAATTTTGTTGGTAGGAACAATTTTGGTAACAACGCGTATAGAGACAATTTTAATCCTAGGCCGTTTCCTAGTAATTCCTCTAATAATTATGGTAATTCCTACAACAACTCTTATGGGAATTTTAATAAGATGCCATCTGATTTTGAGAATAGTGTTAAAGAATTTATGAGTTTGCGAAAGAATTTCAATGCTTTGATGAAAGAAAAATTGCTTTAGATTGATGAGTTGGCTAGGAACATGGATATAATTTCTCTTGATGTCGATTCTTTGAAACTTAGATCTATATCACATAAGCATGATATCAATGAGTCTCTCAAGGACATGAGAATTTCCATTGATGAGTGCAAATAAAGAACCACTAAGATGCATGCTAAAAAGATTTGTTTGTAAAAGCATGTTCTTCTAGTTTTCATGATAATAATGATGTAGATCTAAAAGTGCTTGATGTGACTCCTATTAAATCTTTGTTTTCCAATATGAATCTTGATAAAGATGGGACTAGAGATGAGTCAACTTTAGTTAAAAAGCGTCCCAATGATTCGGAGTTTTTAGATCTAGATGCAGAAATTGATAAAAGTGGGATTGGAGAGGCCAAAACTTTAAGTAGCGATGAATCCACAATTTTGGATTTCAAGGAGTTTAACTATGACAATTGTTATTTAATAGATTGTATTTCCTAGTTGCAATCCGTGTTAAGTTCTCCCCATGCTTATAATAAAAACAAAGCTTTTACTAAACATATCGTTGATGCTATGATGCAATCTTTTGAAGAAAAGCTTGAACTAGAAGTTTCTATCCCTAGAAAACTTTATGATGAGTGGGAACGTACTATCAAGATTAAGATTAAAGATTATGAATGCTATGATTTGTGTCATTTGGGTGCTAGTGTTTCCACGATTCCAAAAACTTTGTGTGATGTGCTGGGTTTCCGTGAATTTGATGATTGTTCTTTATATTTGCATCTCGCGGATTTTCCACCATTAAAAAACCTATGGGAAGGATTAATGATTTTCCTATTGTTGCATATAGGAATTATGTGCCAGTAGATTTAATTGTTCTTGATATAGATTGCAATCCTACATGTCCTATTATTCTTGGTAGACCTTTCCTTAGAACGATTGGTGCAATCATTGAACACTTTCCAAAGAAGGAAATATTAGATTCCGATTTCCGTTAAGGAAAGGCATGGAACACTTTCCTAGGAAGAAAACTAAATTGCCTTATGAATCTATTATGAGAGCCACTTATGGATTGCATACCAAAGATGGCAATACCTAGATCTATTCGCGTTTTTTACGCCTAGCTAAGGGCGTTAAACGATAGCGCTTGTTGGGAGGCAACCCAATTTTATTTTTATTCTTTGCATTTGATCCTGTTTAGTAATAAATAATTCATATATCCTCTGGTTAGATGTGGTTTTATGTTTTAATTAGTGTTTATGCCAAGTAGAACCTTTAGCATAGCTTACGGTGATAGTTGTGTTGATCCTGCTGAAAATCAGAAACTTTTGCGCTTAGTAAATTAGTTTTGAAAATTCACAGAAACGTGATTTTGGTCTGATTATTTTTGATATAAATTGGTACACAAATTTCTCAGGCTTTCCTAATTTGGACGGATTTTTGGAGTTACATATTACTACAGACTGTTCTGTTTTTGACAGATTCTCTTTTTCACGTGTTGTTTGCTTATTTTGATGAATCTATGAGTAGTATCGGGGGGTATGAACCATGGAGAAGTTGGAATACAGTAGACATTACACAAATATAAACAAAGAATGAGTTTGCAACAATACGTTAAAGTGGTTATTTATTTTCTTATACTAACGGAGCTCATGAGATTTTCTGTTGAGTTTTGTGTTGTGTAGTTTTCAAGTTTTGGGTAAGGATTTGATGGACTATGGAATAAGGAGTGGCAACAGCCTAAGCTTGGGGATGCCCAAGGCACCGCAAGGTAAAATTCAAGGACAACCAAAAGCCTAAGCTTGGGGATGCCCAAGGCACCCCAAGGTAAAATTCAAGGACAACCAAAAGCCTAAGCTTAGGGATGCCCGGAAGGCATCGCCTCTTTCGTCTTCGTCCATCGGTAACTTTACTTGAGGTTATATTTTTATTCACCACATGATATGTGTTCTGCTTAGAGCGTCTTGTATGATTTGAGTCTTTGCTTTTTAGTTTACCACAATCATCCTTGCTGTACACACCTTTTGGGAGAGACACGCATGAATCTGATTTATTAGAATATTCTATGCACTTCACTTATATCTTTTGAGCTAGGCAATATTGCTCTAGTGCTTCACTTATATCTTTTTAGAGCATGACGGTGGCTTTATTTTGTAGAAATTGTTGAACTCTCATGCTTCACTTATATTATTTTGAGAGTCTCTTAGAACAGCATGGTAATTTGCTTTGGTTATAAAATTAGTCCTAATATGATGGGCATCCAAGATGTATATAATAAAAACTTTCATATAAGGTGCATTGAATACTATGAGAAGTTTGATTCTTTATGACTGTTTTGACATATGAAGATGGTGATATTAGAGTCATGCTAGTAGAGTAGTTGTGAAATTGAGAGATACTTGTGTTAAAGTTTGTGATTCCCGTAGCATGCACGTATGGTGGACCCTTATGTGATGAAGTTGGAGCATAATTTATTTATTGATTGTCTTCCTTATGAGTGGCGGTCGGGGATGAGCGATGGTCTTTTCCTACCAATCTATCCCCTAGGAGCATGCGTGTAGTACTTCGTTTCGCTAACTAATAGATTTTTTCAATAAGTATGTGAGTTCTTTATGACTAATGTTGAGTCCATGGATTATACTCACTCTCACCCTTCCACAATTGCTAGCCTCTCTAGTGTCGTGCAACTTTCACCGTTACCATACACCCACCATATACCTTCCTCAAAACAGCCACCATACCTACCTATTATGGCATTTCCATAGCCATTCCGAGATATATTGCCATGCAACTTTCCACCATTCTGTTTATTATGACACGCTCCATCATTGTCATATTTCTTTGCATGATCATGTAGTTGACATTGTATTTGTGGCAAGGCCACCGTTCATAATTTTTTCATACATGTCACTCTTGCATCATTGCACATCCCGGTACACCGCCGGAGGCATTCACATAGAGTCATATTTTGTTCTAAGAATTGGGTTGTAATTCTTGAGTTGTAAGTAAAGAAAAGTGTGATGATCTTCATTACTAGAGCATTCTCCCATGTGAGGAAAGGATGATAGAGACTATGATTCCCCCACAAGTCGGGATGAGACTCCGGACTAAAAAGAAGAGGCCATAAAAAAAGAGAAGGCCCAGATAAAAAAAGAGAGAAAAAGAATGAAGGGACAATGTTACTATCCTGTTACCACACTTGTGCTTCGAAGTAGCACCATGATCTTCATGATAGAGAGTCTCATATTTTGTCACTTTCATATACTAGTGGGAATTTCATTATAGAACTTGGCTTGTATATTCCAATGATGGGCTTCCTCAAAATGCCCTAGGTCTTCGTGAGCAAGCAAGTTAGATGCACACCCACTTAGTTTCTTTTTGAGCTTTCATACACTTATAGCTCTAGTGCATCCATTGCGTGGCAATCCCTACTCACTCACATTGATATCTATTGATGGGCATCTCCATAGCCCGTTGATACGCCTAGTTGATGTGAGACTATATTCTCCTTTTTTGTCTTCTCCACAACCACCATTCTATTCCACCTATAGTGCTATATCCATGGCTCGCGCTCATGTATTGCATGAAGATTGAAAAAGTTTGAGAACATAAAAAGTATGAAACAATTGCTTGGCTTGTCATCGGGGTTGTGCATGATTTAAATATTGTGTGTGATGAAGATAGAGCATAGCCAGACTATATAACTTTGTAGGGATAGCTTTCTTTGGCCATGTTATTTTGAGAAGACATGATTGCTTTGTTAGTATACTTGAAGTATTATTATTTTTATGTCAATATTAAACTTTTTTCTTGAATCTATCGAATCTGAACATTCATGCCACAATAAAGAAAATTACAAGGATAAATATGTTAGGTAGCATTCCACATCAAAAATTCTATTTTATCATTTACCTACTCGAGGACAAGCAGGAATTAAGCTTGGGGATGCTTGATACGTCTCCAACGTATCTATAATTTTTGATTGTTCCATGCTATTATATTACTAGTTTTGGATGTTTAATAGGCATTTATATGCTATTTTATATTATTTTTGGGACTAACCTATTAACCGAGGGCCCAGTGGCAGTTTCTGTTTTTTGCCTATTTTAGAGTTTGACAGAAAAGGAATACCAAATGGAGTCCAAACATAATGAAACCTTTGCGATGATCTTTCTTGGACCGAAAGCAAACCAGAAGACTTGGAGATGAAGTCGGAGATGCAACAAGGAAGCCATGAGGCAAGAGGGCTCGCCCAGGGGGGTAGGGTGCGCCCCCACCCTCGTGGGCCCCTTGTAGCTCCCCTGACCTAGTTCCTTCGCCTATATATACTCTTATACCCTGAAAACATCCAGGAGAACCACAAAACCACTTTTCCACCGCCGCAACATTCTGTACCCGTGATATCCCATCTTGGGGCCTTTTCTGGCATCCTGCTGGAGGGGGATTCGATCATGGAGGGCTTATACATCAACACCATTACCTCTCCGATGAAGCGTGAGTAGTTTACCACAGACCATCCCGTCCATAGTTATTATTGAGATGTCTTCTTCTCTCTCTTTGATTCTCAATACCATGCCCTCCTCGATGTTCTAGGAGATCTACTCGATGTAATATTCATTTGCGGTGTGTTTGCCGAGATCCGATGAATTGTGGATTTATGATCAGATTATGTATGAATATTCTTTGGTTCTTCTCTAAATTCTTATATGCATGATTTGATATCTTTGCAAGTCTCTTCGAATTATCGATTTAGTTTGGCCTACTAGATTGATCTTTCTTGCAATGGGAGAAGTGCTTAGCTTTGGGTTCAATCTTGCGATGTCCTTTCCTAGTGATAGTAGGGGCAGCAAGGCACGTATTGTATTGTTGCCATCGAGGATAACAAGATGGGGTTTTCAACATATTGCTTGAGTTAATTCCTCTACATCATGTCATCTTTCTTAATGCGTTACTCCGTTCTTTATGAACTTAATACTCTAGATGCATGCTGGATAGCGGTCGATGTGTGGAGTAATAGTAGTAGATGTAGGCAGGAGTCGGTCTACTTGACACGGACGTGATGCCTATGTTCATGATCATTGCCTTAGATTTCGTCGTAACTATGCGCTTTTCTGTCAATTGCTCGGCAGTAATTTGTTCACCCACTGTAATATTTGCTATCTTGAGAGAAGCTACTAGTGAAACCTATGGCCCCCGGGCCTCTTTTCCATATTATTGAATCTCGTTTACATCTTGCTAGTTTTCGATCTACTATTTTGAAATCTTTTAATTTCTGATCTATAAACCAAAAATACCAAAAAATATTTACTTTACTGTTTATCTATCTCTATCAGATCTCAATTTTGCAAGTGACGTGAAGGGATTGACAACCCCTTTATCGCGTTGGGTGCAAGTTGTTGATTGTTTGTGCAGGTATTCGGTGAGTTGTGCATTGTCTCATACTTGATTGATACCTTGGTTCTCAAAACTGAGGGAAATACTTACACTACTTTGCTGCATCACCCTTTCCTCTTCAAGGGAAAACCAACGCAAGCTCAAGAGGTAGCAAATATACGATTTGATGAAGTGATCAAAGCATATGGTTTTATACAGACTTAAAGTGAAGCCTGTATTTATAAGAAAGTGAGTGGGAGCTCTGTAGCATTTCTGATATTATATGTGGATGACATATTGATGATTGGAAATGATGTAGAATTTCTAGATAGCATAAAAGGATACTTGAATAAGATTTTTTCAATGAAAAACTTCGATAAAGCTACTTACATATTAGGCATCAAGATCTATTGGGATAGATCGAGACGCTTAATAGGACTTTCACAAAGCACATACCTTGGCAAAGTTTTGAAGATGTTAAAAAATGAATCAGTCAAGGAAAGGGTTCTTGTCTATATTGCAAGGTGTGAAGTCGAGTAAGACTCAAAGCCCGACCATGGAAGAAGATAGAGAGAATGAAAGTCATTCCCAATGCCTCGGTCATAGGTTATATAAAGTATGCCATGTTGTGTACCAGACCTGTTGTGTGCCTTGCCAATGAGTTTGGCAAGGGGTTACAATAGTGATCCAGGAGTAGATCACTAGATAATGGTCAAAATTATTCTTAAGAGGAGTAAGGAAATGTTTCTCGGTTATGGAGGCAATAAAGGGTTCATCATAAAGGGTTACAATGATGCAAGCTTTAATACAAATCTAGATGACCCTGAGTCTCAGTCTGGATACATATTAAAAGTGGGAGGAAGTAGCAAGAGTAGCACCATGCAGAGCATTGTAGACATAGAAATTTCCAAAATACATATGGATCTGAATGTGGAAGACCCGTTGACTAAGTTTCTTCCACGAGCAAAACATGATCAGCACCAAGACTCCATGGGTGTTAAAATCGACTCTAGTGCAAGTGGGAGACTGAAGGAAACATGCCCTAGAGGCAATAAAAAAGTTGTTATTTTATATTTCCTTATTCATGATAAATGTTTATTATTCATGCTAGAATTGTATTAACCGGAAACTTGATACATATGTGGATACATAGACAAAACACCATGTCCCTAGTATGCCTCTACTTGACTAGCTCGTAAATCAAAGATGGTTAAGTCTCCTAGCCATAGACATGTGTTGTCGTTTGATGGACGGGATCACATCATTAGGAGAATGATGTGATGGACAAGGCCCCTTCGTTAGCTTAGCATTATGATCGTTTAGTTTTATTGCTACTGCTTTCTTCATGTCAAATACATATTCCTCCGACTATGAGATTATGCAACTCCCAGATACCGGAGGATTGCCTTGTGTGCTATCAAACGTCACAACGTAACTGGGTGATTATGAAGATGCTCTACAGGTATCTCCGAAGGTGTTTGTTGAGTTGGCATAGATCGAGATTAGGATTTGTCACTCCGACTATCGGAGAGGTATCTCTGGGCCCTCTCGGTAATGCACATCATAAGAAGCCTTGCAAGCAATTTGACTAATGAGTTAGATGCGGGATGATGCATTATGACACGATTAAAGTGGCTTGCCGGTAACGATATTGAACTAGGTATGAAGATACCGACTATGAAATCTCGGAAACAAACATACCGATGACAAAGGGAATAACGTATGTTGTCATAATGGTTCGACCGATAAAGATCTTCGTAGAATATGTGGGAGCCAATATGAGCATCCAAGTTCCGCTGTTGGTTATTGACCGAAGAGGTGTCTCGGTCATGTCTACATAGTTCTCGAACCCGTAGGGTCCGCACGCTTAACGTTCGATGATGATTTAAATTATATGAGTTATGTGATTTCATGACCGAATGTTGTTGGAGTCCCACATGAGATCACGGACATGACGAGGAGTCTCGAAATGGCCGAGAGGTAAAGATTCATATATAGGACGATAGTATTCAGACACCAGAAGTGTTCTGGGCGTACCGGGTACGTATCGGGTCACCGGAAGGGGTTCCAGGAAACCCCCGGCAAACTACATGGGCCTAATGGGCCAAGAAGGGGGCAGACCAGCCCCTAAGGGGCTGGTGCACCCCCATGTAGGCCGAATTGGGGGGAAAGGAAAGGGGGAAGAGAGAAGGGAGGGGAGGGATTTGGCCTCCCCCTTCCTTCCCTCCCCTCCTCTTTTTGCTCCCCCCTCCAATGGATATGGTAAGGGGGGATGCCGAATTGGGAGACGCGCAAGTAGGATTCTGATGTCTACTACGCAACTTTATTCTTGTAGACTCGTGTTGGGCCTCCAAGCATAGAGTTTTATAGGATAGTAGAAATTTTCCCTCAAGTGGATGACCTAAGTTTTATCAATCCGTGGGAGGTGTAGGATGAAGATGGTCTCTCTCAAGCAACCCTGCAACCAAATAAAAAAAGTCGCTTGTGTCCCCAACACACCCAATACAATGGCAAATTGTATAGGTGCACTAGTTCAGCGAAGAGATGGTGATAAAAGTGTAATATTGATGGTGGAAATATATTTTTATAATCTGAATAAATAAAAACAGCATGGTAGAAAATAGTAAATGGGCACAAAAATGATATTGCAATGCTTAAAAATGAGTCCCAGGGTCCGTACTTTTGCTAGTGCAACCTCTCAACAATGCTAACAAAGTTGGATCATATGATTATCCCTCAAAGTGCAATAAAGAATCACTCCCGAGTTCCTATTAGCAGAGAACAAAAGATAGGAATTGTTTGTAGGGCACGAAACCAACTCAAAGCTATTCTTTCCATTCGATATATTCAAGAGTTCGTACTAAAATAACACAAAGCTATTTTTTCTGTTCGATCTATCCTAGAGTTCGTACTAGAATAACACCAAAGAAAATTCATATTCATAATACTCAATCCACACAAAGAACTATAAAGAGACCCCAGAGTTTCCGTCGGAGAAAAGATAATAAAAAACGTGCATCAACCCCTATGCATAGATTACCCCAATATCACCGCGGGAAGCCACGCGTTGAATGCCATAACACATATCAAGTGAATCAATAGGATACCTCATTGTCAGCTCAAGTATTCATATTGCAAGACATATATCATGTGTTATATTATCTGAATATTCAATCCGACAAGACAAAACTTTGAAGGGTAAAGATTCAATTCATCATAACAAGAGTAAAGAGGGGAGAAACATCATATGATCCGACTATATTAACAAAGCCCATGATATAGATCACGAGAGAGAGAGAGAGATCAAACACATAGCTACTGGTACAAACCCTCAGCCCCGAGGGTGGACTACTCCCTCCTCATCGTGGTGGCCGTCGGGATGATGAAGATGACCACCGAAGATGATTCCCCCCCTCTGGCAGGGTGCCAGAACGGGGTCTAGATTAGTTTTTGCAGATACAGAGACCTTGCAGCGGCAGAACTTCTCGTCTAGGTTAACCCCAAAGGGTTTCGGAATATTTGGGAATATATAGTGCAAAGAGGGGATGCGGGAGGCTACCGAGGTGGGCACAACCCACCTGGGCGCGCCAGGGGGCTCTGGCGCGCCCTGGTGGGTTTTGCCCCCTTCGGAGCACCCTCAGGTGCAGCTCGGGCCCATTGGGTTCCTTCTGGTCCAGAAAAATCTCCGTAAATTTTTGTTGTGTTTGGACTCTGTTTGATATTGATTTCCTACGTTGTAAAAAACAAGCAAAAAACAGCAACTGGCATTGGGCACTGGGTCAATAGGTTAGTCCCAAAAAATGATATAAAGTTGCTATAACATGATTGTAAAACACCAAAGAATGATAAAGTAACAACATGAATACTTCATAAATTATAGATACATTGGATACGTATCAGATTCCTCCTACTTGGAGTGCCCCCATGGCTGCCTCTCCTCCCCTCCAACCTATATATATGTGAGGGGCACCGCTATAACACACAATATTGATTCCTAGCCGTGTGCGGCGCCCCCCTCCACAGTTTACGCCTCCGGTCATATTCACATAGTGCTTAGGCAAAGCCCTGTGTGGATCACTTCACCATCACCATCACCACGCCATCGTGCTAACGCAACTCTCCCTCGATACTTTGCTGGATCAAGAGTTCGAGGGACGTCATCCAGATGAATGTGTGTAGAACTCGGAGGTGCCGTATGTTCGGTGCTTGATCGGTCAGAATGAGAAGAAGTTCGACTACATCCACATCATTAACAAATGCTTCCATTTTCGGTCTATGAGGGTACGTGGAATCACTCTCCCCTCTCATTGCTATGCATCTCCTAAATAGATCTTGCGTGAGCGTAGGAATATTTTTGAAATTGCATGCTACGTTTTCCTAACAAGATCTTCGTAGAATATGTAGGAGCCAATATGGGCATCCAGGTTCCGCTATTGGTTATTGACCAGAGAGGTGTCTCGGTCATGTCTACATAGTTCTCAAACCCGTAGGGTCCGCACGCTTAACGTTCGTTGAAGATATAATATTATATGAGTTATATGATTTGGTGACCGAATATTGTTCGGAGGCCTGGATGAGAACACAGACATGATGAGGAGTCATGAAATGGTCGAGAGGTAAAGATTGGTATATAGGACGATGGTATTCGGACACCGAAAGTGTTTCGGGGGGTACCAAGTACTTATCGGGTAACCGAAAGGGGTTCCGGGCACCCCCGACAAAAGATATGGGCCTTATGGGCCAAGAGAGGAAACGCACCAGCCACAAGGGACTGGTGCGCCCCCATATTAGGTCGGCCTAGGAGGAGAAGGAAAGAGGGTAAGGGAAAGGAAAGAGTGGAATAGGATTCCCCCTTCCTTCCCTCTCCCCCCTCCCCTCTTTCTTCCCCCCTCGGTTATATATGGCGGGGGGCGCGGCTTCGGAGGGACTCCAAGTAGGATTCCTCCTACTTGGGCGCCTCCTATGGCTGTTACTCCCTCCCTCCCACCTATATATATGTGGGAGGGGGGCACATAGCACACACCAGACAATTTCCTAGTCATATGCGGCGCCCCCCCTCCACCATTTACACCCTCGGTCATATTTTTGTAGTGCTTAGGCGAAGCCCGGGGAAGATCACTTCACCATCACCATCACCATGCTGTCGTGCTGAGGAACTCATCTACTACCTCGACGTCTTGCTGGATCAAGAAGGCGAGGAACTGCACCGAGCTGAACGTGTGCAGAACGCAGAGGTGTCGTGCGTTCGGTACTTGATCGGTTGGAGCGCGAAGAAGTTCTATTACATCAACCGCGTTGTTAAACGCTTCCGCTTATGGTCTACGAGGGTACGTAGACATACTCTCCCCATCGTTGCTATGCATCTCCATGGATAGATCATTGCATGTGCGTAGAAATTATTTTCTTTTCCATGCAACGTTTCCCAACAGTGGCATCATGAGCCAGGTCTATGCATAGATGATATGCACGAGTAGAACACAAAGAGTTGTCGGCAGTGAATACTGCTTACCACCAATGTCTTATTTTGATTCGGTGGTATTGTTGGATGACCACGTTCATGACAGCGGTTCCACCGACAGACATGCATCTTGTTTTGCATAAAGGTGGCTGACGGGTGTCTGTTTCTCCTTCTTTAGTTGGATCGAATTTGACTGCGGCCGGTCCTTGTTGAAGGTTAAAACAACAAACTTGATAAATCACTTTGTAGTTTTTGTGCCGTAGGTAAGAACAGTTCTTGCTAGAAGCCCATAGCAGCCATGTAAAACATGCAACAACAAAGTAGAGGATGTCTAACTTGTTTTTCTAGGGCATATTGCGATATGATATGGTCAAGACATGATGTGATATATGCTATTGTATGAGATGATCATGTTTTTTAAAAGTTATCGGCAACTGGCAGGAGCCTTATGGTTGTCTCTTTATTGTATGAAATGCAAACGCCATGTAATTGCTTTACTTTATTACTATGTGGTAGCAATAGTTGTAGAAGCAATAGTTGGCGAGACGATCGCGATGCAACGATGGAGATCAAGGTGTTGAGCCGGTGACAATGGATATCATGATGATGCTTTGGAGATGGAGATCAAAAGCATAAGATGATGATGGCCATATCATGTCGCATATTTTGATTGCATGTGATGTTTATCTTTATGCATCTCATTTTGCTTAATATGGCGGTAGCTTTATAAGATGATCCTTTAACTAAATTTCAAGGCATAAGTGTTCTCCCTGAGTATGCACCGTTGCGATAGTTCGTCGTGCTGAGACACCACATGATGATTGGGTGTGATAGGCTCTACGTTCACATACAATGGGTGTAAGACAGTCTTGCGCATGCAGAATACTCAAGTTAAACTTGACGATCCTAGAATGTGCAGACATGGCTTCAGAACACTGGATACCGAAAGGTCGAACATGAATCATATAGTAGATATGATCAACATAGAGATGTTCACCATTGATGACTACTCCATCTCACGTGATGATCGGACATGGTTTAGTTGATTTGGATCATGTATCATTTAGATGACTTGAGGGATGTCTATCTAAGTGGGTGTTCTTAAGTAATTTGATTAATTGAACTTAATTTATCATGAACTTAGTCATGATAGTATTTGCATATCAATGTTGAAGATCAATTGCCCGTGCTACCGTTCCCTTGAATTTTAATGCGTTCCTAGTGAAATCTAAGTTGAAAGATTATGGTAGCAACTACACGGACTGGGTCCCTAACTTGAGGATTATCCTCATTGCTGCATAGAAGAATTATGTCCTTGATGCACCACTAGGTGAAAGGCCTGATGCAAGAGCATATACTGATGTTATGAACGCCTGGCAAGCTCGATCTGATGACTACTTGATAGTTCAGTATGTCATAATTTACGGCTTAGAATCGGGACTTCAACACGTTTTGAAGGTCATGGACCATATGAGATGTTCCAGGAGTTGAAGTTAATGTTTCAAGAAAATGCCCGAGTTGAGGATATGAAGTCTCCAACAAGTTCTATAGCTGCAAGATGGAGGAGAACAGTTCTGTCAGTGAACACATACTCAGAATGTCTGGATATCATAATCACTTGACCCAGTTGGGAGTTAATCTTCCAGATGATAGTGTTATTGACAGAGTTCTCCAATCACTACCACTAAGCTACAAAGGCTTCGTGATGAACTATAATATGCAAGGGATGGAGAAGACTATTCCCGAGCTCTTCGCAATGCCCAAACCCGTGGAGGTAGAAATCAAGAAGGAGCATCAAGTGTTGATGGTTAACAAGACCACTAATTTCAAGAAAAAGGGCAAGGGAAAGAAGGGGAACTTCAAGAAGAATGGCAAACAAGTTGCCACTACCGGGAAGAAGCCCAAAGCTGGACCTAAGCCTGAGACTGAGTGCTTCTACTAGAAAGAGACTCGTCACTAGAAGCGGAACTGCCCCAAGTATTTGGTGGATAAGAAGGATGGCAAACTGAACAAAGGTATATTTGATATACATGTTATTGATGTGTACCTTACTAATGCTCGTAGTAGCGCCTGGGTATTTGATACTGGTTTGGTTGCTCATATCTGTAACTCGAAATAGGACCTATGAATTAAACGAAGATTGGCTAAGGATGAGGCGACGATGCATGTCGGGAATGGTTCCAAGGTCGATGTGATTGCCGTCGGCATGCTACCTCTACATCTACCTTCGGGATTAGTTTTAGACCTAAATAATTGTTATTTGGTGCCAGTGTTGAGCATGAACATTATATCTGGATCTTATTTAGTGCGAGACGGTCATTCATTTAAATCAGAGAATAATGGTTGTTCTATTTATATGAGTAATATCTTTTATGGTCATGCACCCTTTAAGAGTGTTCCATTTCTATTGAATCTCGATTGTGGTGATACACACATTCATAATATTAATGCCAAAAGATGCAAAGTTTATAATGATAGTGCAACATATTTGTGGCACTACCGTTTAGGTCATATTGGTGTAAAGCGCATGAAGAAACTCCATGCAGAGGGACTTTTGGAATCACTTGATTATGAATCATTTGATACTTGCGAACCATGCCTCATGGGCAAGATGACTAAAACTCTGTTCTCCAGAACAATGGAAAGCCAATGACTTATTAGAAATAATACATACCGATGTATGCGGTTCGATGAGTGTTGAGGCACGCGGCGGGTATCATTATTTTCTAACCTTCACAGATGATTTGAGAAGATATGGGTATATCTACTTAATGAAATACAAGTCTGAAACATTTGAAAAGTTCAAAGAATTTCAGAGAGAAGTGGAGAATCATCGTAACAAGAAAATAAAGTTTCTACAATCTGATCGCAGAGGCGAATATTTGAGTTACAATTTGGCCTTCATTTAAAACAATGTGGAATAGTTTCACAACTCACGCCAGCTGGAACACCACAGTGTAATGGTGTGTCCGAACGTTGTAACCGTACTTTATTAGATATGGTGTTATCTATGATGTCTCTTACCGATTTACCACTATTGTTTTGGGGTTATGCATTAGAGATAACTGCATTCACATTAAATAGGGCGAGTCTAAATCCGTTGAGACGACACCATATGAATTGTGGTTTTGCAATAAACCTAAGCTGTCGTTTCTTATAGTTTGGGGTTGCGACTATGTCAAAAGACTTCAGCCTGATAAGCTTGAACCCAAATCGGAGAAGTGCGTCTTCATAGGATACCCTAAGGAAACAATTAGGTACACCTTCTACCACAAATCCAAAGGCAAGATCTTTGTTGACAAGAGTGGAACCTTTCTAGAGAAGGAGTTTATCTCGAAACAAGTGAGTGGGAGGAAAGTAGGACTTGATGAGGTAACTGTACCTTCGCTCAATTTTGAAAGCATCTCATTAGAGAAATTCGTTCTCGTGATGCCTACACCAACTAGAGAGGAAGCTAATGATGATGATCATGAAACTTCAGATCAAGTTACTACCGAACCTCGTTGGTCAACCAGAACACGATCGACACCAGAGTGGTAAGGTAATCATGTTCTCGAAGTTATGTTACTGGACCATGACGAACCTACGAACTATGAAGAAGCTATGATGAGCCCAAATTCCGATAAATGGCTTGAGGCCATGAAATCTGAGATAGGATCCATGTATGAGAACAAAGTGTGGACTTTGGTGGATTTGCCAATGATCGACGACCCATAGAGAATAAATGGATCTTCAAGAAGAAGACTGATGCTGATGGTAATGTTACTGTCTACAAAGCTCGACTTGTCGCAAAAGGTTTTCGACAAGTTCAAGGTCTTGACTACGATGAGACTTTCTCACCCATAGCGATGCTTAAGTCTGTCTGAATCATGTTAGCAATTGCCGCATTTTATGATTATAAAATCTAGCAAATGGACGTAAAAACTGCATTCCTTAATGGATTTCTTAAAGAAGAGTTGTATATGATGCAACCAAAAGGTTTTGTGTAGCGACCAGACCTCAAACAGTCCGATCTCTGTGCATCAGTGTCATCCCTGGATCGGTAATGCTGACACACATAGTACTTGAAGGATTTCTAACAGAGTAGCAATCACACACTTATTACATCTAAAGTCTCAAAAGAGAACTTATTACAATAAATATGGCTTAAGGCCATCTAATAACGATAACAGCGGAAGGCTTGGAAGATAAGTGAGTCTATCAACTCCAACGGCATCACTGAGTATAGAACCACGATCCTAAGGCATCTTACTCGTCATCTGAAAAGTCTGCAACATGAACGTTGCAGCCCGAAAACGGGTCAACACATGGAATATGCTGGCAATATAACACATAGAGAGTAATGAAAGAATAAGGCTACACTACATGCATAATATGGCTGGTGGAAAGCTCTATGGTTACAGTTTTTGCATAAAGCCAATTTTTCCCTACTGCAAAGAATAAATTGTATTTAACTATCATGGTGGTTGTTAAACATTGAGAATGGTTGACAGCATTCCCAATCCCAATTAAGTATCATCATTAAAACCTAACAAAATTAATTAAAGTAACATGATGAGATTCACATGATAATCCCAGTACTAAATACTCAAAACATCCATAACCGGGGACACGGCTAATCATGATTAGTTTATACACTGTGCAGAGGTTTGCACACTTTTCCCCACAAGACTCGATCTCCTCCGTTGGATTTTCTCGCACTACATGGTGTTTGAGAAACGGATGACCAAGACATAGTCTTTCAGAAGCGTTTACACCTTACGATGGGTAGACCGTTACACCTACTTTTCCCTACATCTGCTAGCCTACCACTGTAAGAGTTCACACGACTTAATCAACTATGCTAGAGCCCATAGTAGCTTGTGGCTGCACACGGAATTTTCTAGCATGAATAATCTCATGATCCCTTTGAGCCTAGGTGGCGGTCCATAAAAAATAGGCAATCCTGGAATACCCAGGTACCTCAATCCACCCAGATGTGTATTAAAGTTGTCACCTTAAATAAACCATTAATTAACAATCTCACATCTGTCATGGATATTCACTCATCCAATCCACGTCTACTAGCATAGCATGGCAATATAAGCAAACGTAGAAGTAACTCCCAAGGGTTTGATAATAAAATAGGTAACAGGTACTACCTCATCTACTTCCCAAAACCCACATATTAATCAGATCCTAATCATGCAATTGTTTGAGGGTTGATCTAATGCAACAAAAACTGGGTAGTAAAGAAGTATGATCAAAGTGTTACTTGCCTTGCTGATGATCCGTGAAACCTAGGGATTCGAAGTAGCAAGCGACGCAGTCCGGATATTCTATCGCACAAAAACAAGCAAACAAGCATACAATAAGTACTCATCTAATGCACATGTAAAACTCAAATAAGAGATCTAACCAGAAAGTTCAAGTTAAGAACTCCGGTTTGCAAAAAGAATCAAATCGAAAGAAACAACGAAACTCAAACATCGAAAGAAACAAGCTTTGTTTACTAATCTAGACCAAAGTCAAATTTTACAGAAGCAAAAACTTGTTTCAGTTGATTAAACGAAAAGAGGGTTTCGAGACGAAACTCTAGGCACCTGAATCGCCTGATTCCGATAAACGAGCGAAGACTTATACTAGAATGAAAATCGGATCAGAAATCGCGATCAGAAATAACCGTGGAAAATCCGAGAAAAGAAAAACTGACGAACAGATTAATGAACGGACGTTCGTTAACTGAAACTAAACGGCAAATTCGTTCGCTAAAACGAACGAACGGGCGAACGCTCGCTAAAGAAAATAAACTCTAAAAAAATAAAACCGAACTCTAAAAAAACAAATATAGGTTTTCTAAAAAACCGGATTGGTTTTCTTTAGAAAAACCGGGGCGGCGGGGCGGCTACCTCGGCTCGACTCCGGCGGGGCTCCGGCGGGGCGGCAGGATGGCGTGGGGTGGCGGGGCTGCGTCGGCGGTGACGGAAGGCGGCGGCGGTGGCTTCGGTCAGCGGCGGCGACTTGGCGGCGGCGGCTGTGGCTGCTGCTGCTGCGGGTCGGGTGGCGGGGTAGGGAGTGGTGGCGGCGGCGGGTATAAATAGGAGGGGGGGCTGCTTGGGGAAGGGGCAAGGCGGCAGCGGGAGAGGAGTCCGGCTCAGACTTCAAGTCCGGGTCGGCGGCGGCGGCACGCGGCGCGGAGGCGGCGGCACGGGACGGGCCGTCCTGGCTCGGCTGGGCCTCGCGCGCAAGTTTTTTTTTAATATAATTCTGCCGAACAGAAAATAAATTCTAGAAAAAGAAGTAAAAATCTAAAAATGCCAAAACAAATTTTCATCGTCTAAATAAAAAATTTAGAACAAGATGAACATTTTCTAGGCCCTAAAATGCAGTTTTGAAAAACGTGCAATTTTTCCTAATTCAAATAAAATAGCCAAAAACTCCAAAATAAACCTTATTTGATTTTTTTTATTAAATCCTCAATATTTCTTTATTTTGGGAAAGTCATTTTATTTCCTCTCTCATATTTTTGTAATCGAAATAATTGAAGATAAAATAAATAAAATCAAATGATCCTATTTTCAAAATTCGAGAAACTCAAATATGAAAATAATGAAATGCCCAACTCTCTCCGAGGGTCCTTGAGTTGCTTAGAATTTCTAGGATCAAAACCAAAATCAAAGAAAATATGATATGCATTGATGATCTAGTGTATAACATTCCAAATTGAAAATTTGGGATGTTACAAACCTACCCCCCTTAAGATGAATCTTGCCCTCGAGATTCGGGTTGGCTAGAAAATAGGTGAGGGTGGTCCTTCAGCAGATATTCCTCTTGCTCCCAGGTGGCTTCATCCTCGGTGTGGTGGCTCCTCACTGAACTTTGCAAAATTTGATAACCTTGCTGCGGGTGACTCGGCTGGCATACTCAAGAATCTTGACTGGTTTCTCCTCATAGGTCAAATCACTATCCAACTGAATCGCTTCTAGCGGCACTATATCTCTCAACAGTATATCAGCCATCTCTGCGTGGCACTTCTTCAACTGGGATACGTGGAATACATCATGAACTGCTGACAATCCTTCGGGCAATTCCAACTTGTAGGCAACTTCTCCCATACGCTCCAAAACTTTGTATGGTCCCACAAAACATGGCGCTAACTTTCCTTTAACTCCAAAACGCTTAACTCCTCGAAGTGGAGATACTTGAAGATAAACTCTGTCTCCGACTTCGTAAACTGTCTCCTTGCATTTTGAATCTGCGTAGCTCTTCTGCCTGGACTGGGCTACCTTGAGCCTATTGCGAATCAATTTCACCTTCTATTCAGACTCCTTAATCAAATCTGGTCCAAACAACTGGCGATCTCCAACTTCATCCGACGACAACGGGGTCCTGCACCTCCTTATGTACAAGGCTTCGAAAGGGGCCATCTTCAAACTGGATTGGTAATTGTTGTTGTAAGAAAACTCTGCATATGGCAAATTGTCATCCCAACTAGATCCATAATCTAGTCCAAAATCTGATTGACTCTTTCGATCTGTCCATCTGTCTGCGGGTGAAAAGCTGTACTGAACTCTAGCCTGGTACCCAAAGTTTCGTGCAACTGATTCCAGAACTTTGAGGTAAACTAGGTTCCTCTATCTGATAAAATGCTCCTCGGAACTCCATGCAGACATACGATCCTGGTCATGTATATTTTTGCCAACTTAGCACTGGTGTAAGTGGTCTTCACTGGGATGAAATGAGCTACCTTCATCAAACGATCGACTATAACCCAAATCGAGTAATAGCCGAACGAGTCCTGGGCAATCCAGTAATGAAATCCATGCCTAGCTTATCCCACTTCCATTCGGGTATCGGCAATGGCTGTAACAATCCTGCTGGCTTCAGATGCTCTGCCTTTACTCTTTGACATACATCACAAACTTCTACATACTCTGCAATATCCTTGTTCATTCCGGTCCACAGAAAGTATCCTTCAAATCCAAATACATCTTGGTATTTCCTAGGTGAATCGAATATGGTGAATCATGGGTCTCTTGCAGAATCAACTTCCTGATCTCTGGGTCATTAGGCACATAAACACGGTCTTCAAACCATAAGGTATCGTGCTCATCCTCACGAAATCCTTTAGCTTTTCCTTTGCTCATCTTCTCATTTATGGAGGCAATCTCCTTGTTAGTCTTCTAAGCTTCTCTGATCTTATCCATCAAAGTAGACTGAATCTCCAACGCTGCTACATAGCCTCTCGGAACTATCTCCAAACATAGCTCACGAAGGTCCTCGGCTAACTCCTTCGATAACTCTCCAGTCATGAGTGTGTTGACATGGCTCTTTCGGCTCAACGCGTCGGCTACTATGTTAGCCTTTCCCGGGTGATAATGTAATATCAGATCATAATATTTGATGAGCTACAACCATCTCCTTTGCCTGAGATTTAGCTCATTCTGCGTGAAAATATCTCTTGTGATCCGTGTACACCTCACAATGGTTTCCAATGAGAAAGTGTCTCCAAGTCTTCAATGCATGCACTACGGATGCTAACTCCAAATCATGAGTAGCATAATTCAACTCATGGGGCTTAAGCTGTCGTGAACATATGAAACAACTCTCCCCTCCTGCATAAGCACTGCTCCAAGTCCTCGACGTGAAGCGTCGCAATACACCTCCTAATCCTTGCTCTGATCTAGCAAAATCAACACTGGCGAGGTAACCAAACGTTTCTTCAACTCCTGGAAACTGGCCTCACATTCCTCAGTCCAATTGAACTTGGTATCCTTCTTCAACAACTCTGTCATAGGTTTTGCAATCTTCGAGAAGTTCTTAATAAATCTCCGGTAGTATCCTTCGAGTCCAAGAAAACTCCAGATCTCTCCAACTGTGTTGGTGCTTCCCAGTTTGTCACAGTGACAACTTTGGTGGGGTCTACTGCTATTCCTTCTCCGGATATAACATGTCCGAGGGATCCAACTTCCTTCAACCAAAACTCACATTTGCTGAACTTGGCGTATAACTGATGTTCTCTGAGCTTCTCCAGTACCAAACGCAAATGCTCCTTATGCTCCTCTTCGTTCTTCAAGTAGACCAAAATATCATCAATGAACACCACGACGAACTTATCCAAAAACTCCATAAACACCTTGTTCATCATGTTCATGAAATAGGCAATTGCGTTAGTCAGACCAAATGACATAACAGTGTACTCATACAGCCCATACCTAGTGGTAAAAGCCGTCTTAGGTATATCGTGCTCTCGAATCTTCAACTGATGGTATCCTGATCGCAAATCGATCTTGGAAAATACCTTAGCTCCTTGCAATCGGTCAAACAGATCATTGATCATCGGCAATGGGCACTTGTTCTTAATCGTTACTGCATTCAGTCCTTGATAATCAACAACCATACTCAGTGATCCATCTTTCTTCTCCACTAGAAGTACTGGCGATCCCCAAGGTGAAGAACTTGGGCGAATATATCCTTTATGCAGTAAATCTTTAATCTGCTTCTTAATTTCTTCCAAATCCTTTGCTGGCATCCTATATGCCCTCTTAGATATTGGCCCTGTGCCCGGCAAAAGCTCAATCAAAAACTCAATGTCTCTATCCGGTGGCATGCCTGGCAACTCCTCTGGAAATACGTCGGGGAAATCCTTCACCACTGGTACTTCCTCCTGCACAACTCCTGATAAGGAATTTACTTGCACCCTCTTCGGCTCATGTCTTGATACATACTTAATCCTTGTCCCTTCTTGGGTGGTAAGCAAAATCGACTTACTGGCGCAATCGATGTTTCCTCCATACATCGATAGCCAATCCATACCCAAAATCACATCCAAACCTTGAGATTCCAAAATGATTAGATCCGAGGGGAAAACATGCCTACCTATACTCAATGGCACTTGTAAACATCCTCGACTTGCCATATACTCCGCTCCTGGTGAGCTTACTAACATGGGTGTTCTAAGAACCTTGGTGGGCAGTTTATACTTATCCACAAATCCCCTTGATATGTATGAATGCGATGCACCAGTATCAAAAAGAACGATTGCAGTAAATGACTTAACCAAAAACTTACCTATTACTGCATCTGGCTGGGCTTCAACCTCCTCCACATTAATGTGGTTCACCTGTCCCCTGTTGAAAGGGTTCGGCTTCTTCCCAGAGTTTCCATTGCCATTTCCATTCTGGCCTTCAGGACATTCATTGGCATAATGTCCAGTCTTCTGACACTTAAAGCAAGTGACTTCGCTCATGTCTTTCTTAGCTGGGGTTGATGGGTTTGTATGGTTCTGGCCATTGCTTTCTCCATTCCCATTCCCATTCTTGGGACCATTATGATTATGTGAGATACCTCCTCCATGGGTATGCTAAAAATGTCCTCCCGATTTTGGGGTAAAACGTGGTTTCTGCTGAGCTCCAGAATTGTACTTCCCTTGTCCATACTTCCTCTTGCGGTTTTCAATCTGCTGCTGCTTCACTTCAATCATAAGAGCACGGTCTACCAACTCCTGGTAGTTGTCAAAACCTGCTACCATCAACTGCATGCTCAGCTCATCATTCAGTCCTTCTAGAAACTTCTCCTGCTTAGCTGCATCAGTAGCAACATCATCTGGGGCATAACGTGCTAACTTACTGAAGTCATCCACATACTGGCCAACTGTCCGTCCTCCTTGGCGCAAGTTACGAAACTCACGCTTCTTCATGGCCATAGCTCCTGCTGTAACATGGGCAGTACAGAAATCCTGCTGAAACTGATCCCATGTTACAGTGTCTATAGGATAAGTGGCTATGAAATTCTCCCACCATGATGCTGCGGGTCCTTCAAGCTGATGTGCGGCAAAACGCACCTTTTCCGCATCTGTGCATCCTGCAATGGTCAACTCCCTTCTTGTCTTGCGGAGCCAATCATCTGCAACTATCGGCTTGGTGCTACTAGAAAACACCGGCGGATTTAACCTAAGAAAACGGGTTAAGTGATCAACAGGTGGTGGTGGTGGTGGGTAGTTGTTGTTGTTCCCCTGATTCTGATTCTGGACTAGAAGCTGCATCAACGCATTCTGCTGCTGGATCAACTGAGTGAGCTCCGGTGGGAGAAAATCCATTGTCACGTCTCGGAGGCATCTGAGGGTTTAGAAAAGATGAGAAAATAGAATAGAATGAGGTCTAGAGGGAAAACAGTACCCATATGCACATGAGACAAATGCAAACAAAATCACTTCATTGAAACAAACAAGGGCATACAATGGTATAACTATCATTACAAAAATGCTTGGTCTAATTTGGATACATGGGGGTAATACTACTACTGTTATGGTGGTCGTCTAGAAAAACTGCTCCGTTGAAGACTCCATGATATCTACTCCAGCTTCATCAACATAGTCATCATCGCTATCGTCTGGGTCCGAGTCGGTGTCGTCGATGATGATGTAGTTCTCCGGACAAGTGCAATCATCGTCTTCTCCTCCAGTTGCGGGAAATCCCATAAACACCTTTAGCTTCTTCTTCAGATCTTCATTCTTCTCCACAAGTGTCGCAATTTCCTCCTCATATCCGTCATGTGTAGACTTGAGTTCTTCCTCCAGTTCTGTGATCTTGGTCATGGCCTTCTTCAGGTCTATCATGCCTGCGCACATCTGGTTCTCTAGGCGTCGAATGTGCTGGTCTAACTCCTGGATGAAAGCTGCAATTGATCTATCCTTCTTGGAACTTGAACTTCAATCATCCAATGCTCTTCTTCTGGTAAAGTGGCGATGTAGGTCCCAGTGAAGCTTGGTACTCCAATGTTCAGATACTTAGTGACTTCCTTCAAGTGACGTCCAAAGAGTGTATCTTCATCCGGTTGTGTGAACTTGTTCCTTGCATCCGCCATCCTAAAAGAGAGAATAGATGAGAAGTCTGAAATGAGAAGAGTGAGTAGTGATATAGGGCTTTTAGCTTAGTGGTCGTGTCCTACAGCTAGTGTGTGCTCTGATACCATCTTGTAGCGACCAGACCTCAAACAGTCCAATCTCTGTGCATCAGTGTCATCCCTGGATCAGTAATGCTGACACACACAGTACTTGAAGGATTTATAACAGAGTAGCAATCACACACTTTATTACATTGAAAGTCTCAAAAGAGAACTTATTACAATAAATATGGCTTAAGGCCATCTAATAACGATAACAGGGGAAGGCTTGGAAGATAAGTGAGTCCATCAACTCCAACGGCATCACCGGGTATAGAACCACGATCCTAAGGCATCTTACTCGTCGTCTGAAAAGTCTGCAACATGAACGTTGCAGCCCGAAAACGGGTTAGCACATGGAATATGCTGGCAATATAACACATAGAGAGTAATTAAAGAATAAGGCTACACTACATGCATAATATGGCTGGTGGAAAGCTCTATGGTTACAGTTTTTGCATAAAGCCAATTTTCCCTACTGCAAAGGAATAAATTTTATTTAACTATCATGGTGGTTGTTAAACATTGAGAATGGTTGACTGCATTCTCAATCCAAATTAAGTATCATCATTAAAACCCAACAAAATTAATTAAATTAACATGATGAGATTCACATGATAATCCAAGTACTAGATACTCAAAATGTCCATAACCGGGGACACGGCTAATCATCATTAGTCTATACACTTTGTAGAGGTTTGCGCACTTTTCCCCACAAGACTCGATCTCCTCCGTTGGAATTTCTCGCACTACATGGTGTTTGAGAAACGGATGACCGAGACATAGTCTTTCAGAAGCGTTTACACCTTACGATGGGTAGACTGTTACACCAACTTTCCCCAACATCTGCTAGTCTACCACTGTAAGAGTTCACACGATTTAATCAACTATGCTAGAGCCCACAGTAGCTTGTGGCTGCACACGGAAGTTTCTAGCATGAATAATCTCATGATCCCTTTGAGCCTGGGTGGCGGTCCATAAAAAAAACAGGCAATCCTGGAATACCCAGGTGCCTCAATCCACCCAGATGTGTTTTAAAGTTGCCACCTTAAATAAACCATTAATTAACAATCTCACATCTGTCATGGATATTCACTCACCCAATCCACGTCTACTAGCATAGCATGGCAATATAAGCAAACGTAGAAGTAACTCCCAAGGGTTTGATAATAAAACAGGTAATAGGTACCACCTCATCTACTTCCCAAAACCCACATATTAGTCAGATCCTAATCATGCAATTGTTTGAGGGTTGATCTAATGCAACACAAACTGGGTAGTAAAGAAGTATGATCAAAGTGTTACTTGCCTTGCTGATGATCCGTGAAACTTAGGGATTCGAAGTAGCAAGCGGCGCAGTTCGGATATTCTATCGCAAACAAACAAGTAAACAAGCATACAATAAGTACTCATCTAATGCACAGGTAAAACTCAGATAAGAGATCTAACCAGAAAGTTCAACTTAAGGACTCCGGTTTGCAAAAAAATCAAATCGAAAGAAACAACGAAACTCAAACAGCGAAAGAAACAAGCTTCATTTACTAATCTAGACCTAAGTCAAATTTCAAAGAAGAAAAAACTTGTTTGAGTTGATTAAACGGAAATAGGGTTTCGAGACGAAACTCTAGGCGCTTGAATCACCTGATTCCGATAAACTAGCGAAGAGTTATACTAGAACGAAAATCGGAACAGAAATCGCGATCAGAAATAACCGCGAAAAATCCAAGAAAAAGAAAAACTGACGAACAGATTAACGAACAGACGTTCGTTAACTGAAACTAAATGGAAAAAAACCGAACTCTAGAAAAACGAATCTAGGTTTTCTAAAAAAACGGATTAGTTTTCTTTAAAAAAACCGGGGCGGCGGGGCGGCTACCTCGGCTCGGCTCCGGCGGGGCTCCAGCGGGGTTCCGACGTGGCAGCGGGACGGCGTGGGAAGGTGGGGCTACGGCGGCGGCGGCTCCGGTCGGTGGCGGCGGCTGTGGCTGGTGCTGCTGCGGGTCGGGTGGCGGGGTGGGGAGGGGTGGCGGCGGCGGGTATAAATAGGAGGGGAGGGGGCTGCTTGGGGAAGGGGCAAGGCGGCGGCGGGAGAGGAGTCCAGCTCGGACTCCAAGTCCGGGTCGTCGGCGGCGGCGCGCGGGGCGGAGGCGGCTGCGCGGGACGGGCCGGCCTGGCTCGGCTGGGCCTTCGGCCCAGTCGGGCGCGGGTCTTTTTTTATATAATTCTACCGAACAGAAAATAAATTCTCGAAAAAGAACTAAAAATTTAAAAACGCCAAAACAAATTTTCATCGTCTAAATAAAATATTTAGAACAAGATGAACATTTTCTTGGCCCTAAAATGCAGTTTTGAAAAACATGCAATTTTTCCTAATTCAAATGAAATAGCCAAAAACTCCAAAATAAACCTTATTTGATTTTTTATTAAATCCTGAATATTTCTTTATTTTGGGAAAGTAATTTTATTCCCTCTCTCATATTTTTGTAATCGAAATAATTGAAGATAAAATAAATAAAATCAAATGATCCTATTTTCATAATTCAAGAAAACTCAAAAATGAAAATAACGAAATCCCCAACTCTCTCCGAGGGTCCTTGAGTTGCTTAGAATTTCTAGGATCAAAACCAAAAGCAAAGAAAATATGATATGCATTGATGATCTAGTGTATAACATTCCAAATTGAAAATTTGGGATGTTACATTTTGTCGATCCTACAAAGTGTGCAAGCTCCAGTGATCCGTCTATGGACTGGTGCAAGCATTTCGGAGTTGGAATATTCATTTTGATGAGGTGATCAACCATTTGGTTTTATACAGACTTTCGGAGAAGCCTGTATTTATAATAAAGTGAGTGGGAGCTCTATAACATTTCTAATATTATATGTGGATGACATATTGTTGACTGGAAATGATGTAGAATTTCTAGATAGCATAAAAGAAACTTGAATAAGAGTTTTTCAATGAAAGACCTTGGCGAAGCTGCTTATATATAGGGCATCAAGATCTATAGAGATAGATCAAGACACTTAATAGGACTTTCACAAAGCACATACCTTGATAAAGTTTTGAAGAAGTTCAAAATGGATCAGTCAAAGAAAGGGTTCTTGCCTATGTTACAAGGTGTGAAATTGAGTCAGACTCAATGCCCGACCACTGCAGAAGATAGAGACAAAATGAAAGTCATTCTCTATGCCTCAACCTTAGGTTCTATCATGTATGCTATGTTGTGTACGAGACCTGATGTGTGCCTTGCCATAAGTCTGATAGGGAGGTACCAAAGTAATCCAGGAGTGGATCACTGGACAGTGGTCAAGAACGTCCTGAAGTACCTAAAAATGACCAAGGATATGTTTCTCGTTTATGGAGGTGACAAAGAGCTCACCATAAATGGTTACGTCGATGCTAGTTTGACACTGATCCGGATGACTCCAAGTCACAAACCGGATACGTATTTATTTTGAATGGTAGAGCTGTCAGTTGGTGCAGTTCCAAGCAAAGCATCATGGCGGGATCTACATGTGAAGCGGAGTACATAGCTGCTTCAGAAGCAGCAAATGAAAGAGTTTGGATGAAGGAGTTCATATCTGATCTAGGTATAATACCTATGGCATCGGGTCCAATGAAAATCTTTTGTGACAATAATGGAGCAATTGCCTTGGCAAAGGAATCCAGATTTCACAAAAGAACCAAACACGTCAAGAGACGCTTCAACTCCATCCATGATCAAGTCAAGGAGGGAGACCTAGAGATTTGCAAAATACATACGAATCTGAAAATAATAGATCCATTGACTAAGCCTCTTTCACGAGCAAAACATGATCGGCACCTGGACTCCATGGGTGTTAGAATCATTACAATGTAATCTAGATTATTGACTCTAGTGCAAGTGGGAGACTGAAGTAAATATGCCCTAGAGGCAATGATAAAGTTGTTATTTTATATTCCTTATTGATAATAAATGTTTATTATTCATGCTAGAATTGTATTGATCCGAAACCTAAATACATGTGTGAATACATAGACAAATACTTTGTCCCTAGTGAGCCTCTACTTGACTAGCTCATTGATCAAAGATGGTTAAGGTTTCCTAACCATGGACATGAGTTGTCATTTGATAACGGGATCACATCATTAGGAGAATGATGTGATGGACAAGACCCATTCGTTAGCTTAGCATTATGAACGTTCAGTTTTATTGCTGTTGCTTTCTTCATGTCAACTACATATTCATTTGACTATGAGATTATGCAACTCCCGGATACCGGAGGAATGCCTTGTGTTCTATCAAGCGTCACAACGTAACTTGGTGATTATAAAGATGCTCTACAGGTATTGCCGAAGGTGTTTGTTGGGTTGGCATAGATTGAGATTAGAAATTGTCACTCCAAGTATCGAAGAGGTATCTCTAGGCCCTCTCGCTAATGCACATCATAAGAAGTCTTGCAAAAAAAGTGAATTATGAGTTAGTTGCGGGATGACGCTGTCGGTGGAAAACGACACCTATGGGATCACTCGAATCCCAACTACGGTCGGCGGGCACGGGGTTGTGTAAAGAGCAGGATTAGGAGTCAGCAAGCACATAGATCGTTTACCCAGGTTCGGGCCGCGAGGATGCGTAATACCCTAGTCCCGCTTTGGTGTCTATTTGATTGTTCTTGGAGTTCTTGAGCTATCTATGATGCGTAACTTGTCCAAGGGTCCGAATCCCACTCCAGTATGCCTCGAGCCTGCTTTTATAGAAAAAGGGGACGCCACAGTGGCACACAGGAGGTGGAAAGGTGTATAGTGGCTGAGCTCATCGCCCGTCATTACGGGACAAGATGCATTAAATGCGCCAATTAGGTGCCCCCTTGCTGTATCGGGGACAGTAACGAGGCCCGTTCCATCCGTTGCCGCCTCGTCTTGCCCTAACACGCATCCAGGCCAGCGAGGTGTGCAACGCCATGTAGACTCGCACGCTGCTGAGTTGGCGTGGTGGTAGGGTCTTCATGAAGATTTGCATGCCACCACGCAGGTGCTTGCGAAGTGATACGTCTCCAACGTATCTATAATTTGTGATTGTTCCATGCTATTATATTAACTGTCTTGGATGTTTATGGGCTTTACTCTACACTTTTATATCATTTTGGGACTAACCTACTAACCGGAGGCCTAGCCCGAATTGTTTTTTTTTGCCTATTTCAGTATATCGAAGGAAAGGAATATCAAACGGAGTCCAAACGGAGTGAAACCTTCGGGAGCGATCTTTTTGGAACAAACGCAATCCAGGAGACTTGGAGTGGACATCAAGAAGCAGCCGAGGAGGGCACGTGGGTGGCCGACGCGCCCAGTAAAGGTGGGCGCACCCCCTTCCACGTGGGCCCCTCGTGGCTCCCCTGACCGACTTCCTTCGCCTATATATATCTACGTACCCCGAAAACATCCAGGAGCACCACAAAAAACTATTTCCACCGTCGCACCCTTCTATATCCGCGAGATCCCATCTTGGAGCCTTCGCCGGCACTCCACCGGAGGGGGAATCGACCATGGAGGGCCTCCCCATCACCACCAAGGCCTCGCCGATGAGGCGTGAGTAGTTTACCACAGACCATCAGGTCCATAGTTATTAGCTATATGGTTTCTTCTCTCTCTTTGAATCTCAATACAAAGTTCTCCTTCCTCTTCTTGGAGATCTATTCGATTTAACTCTTTTTGCGGTGTGTTTGTCGAGATGTGATGAATTGCGGGTTTATGATCAAGTTTACCTATGAGAAATATTTGAATCTCCTCTGAATTCTTTTATGTATGATTGGTTATCTTTGCAAGTCTCTTCGAATTATCAGTTTGCTTTGGCCTACTAGATTGATCTTTCTTGCAATGGGAGAAGTGCTTGGCTTTGGGTTCAATCTTGCGGTGTCCTTTCCCAGTGACAGCAGGGGCAGCAAGGCACATATTGTATTGTTGCCATCGAGGATAAAAAGATGGGGTTTATATCATATTGCATGAGTTTATCCCTCTACTTCATGTCATCTTGCTTAATGCATTACTCTGTTCTTATGAACTTAATACTCTAGATGCAGGCATGAGTCGATAGATGTGTGGAGTAATAGTAGTAGATGCAGAATCATTTCGGTCTACTTGTTGCGGACGAGATGCCTATATACATGATCATACCTAGATATTCTCATAACTATGCACTTTTCTATCAATTGCTTGATAGTAATTGGTTCACCCATCGTAATACTTATGCTATCTTGAGAGAAGCCACTAGTGAAATCTATGGCCCCCGGGTCTATCTTTTATCATACAAGTTTTCCATCTACTTTTATTTGCATCTTTTACTTTCCAATATATATCATAAAAATACCAAAAATATTTATCTTATCGTGTTATCTCTATCAGATCTCACTTTTGCAAGTTTCCGTGAAGGGGTTGACAACCCCTTTATCACGTTGGTTGCGAGATTCTTGTTTGTTTGTGTAGGCGTGTGGGACTTGTGAGGAGCCTCCTACTGGATTGATACCTTGGTTCTCAAAACTGAGGGAATACTTACGCTACTTTGCTGCATCACCCTTTCCTCTTCAAGGGAAAAACCAACACATGCTCAAGAGGTAGCAAGAAGGATTTCTGGTGCTGTTTCCGGGGAGGTCTTCGCTCAAGTCAAGACATACCAAGTACCCATCACAAACTCATTTCCCTCCCATTACATTATTTTCCATTTGCCTCTCGTTTTCCTCTCCCCCACTTCACCCTTGCCGTTTTATTTTCCCTCTCTTTCCCGTTCTCCTCTCTCTTTTGCTTGCCTTTTTTTGTGCTCGTGTGTTAGTTGTTTATCTCGTTATCATGGCTAGCTCGGTCTTTACCCCTTCGTCTCCCGACTATGAAGTCCTTCACTTCAAGCAAAGACAAGGAGAAAATTTAAAGGATGCTTGGTTTAGGATGCTAGAATCTTATCGTAGTTGCAATATAGAGATTTCAAGATTTTACTTCGTAATTTTTATGTCAGGTTAACCTTACCCCATAGACAACTCCTTGATTTTGCCGCCAAAGGGAGTTTTGTTGAAATTGATCCTAGTTTTGCTTATGAAATTATAGAGGGGATAGTGGGAGTACTTCCCCTACAAAAAGAATCACCCTCTACTCAAGAAGGAACCCAAATTCTAGAGAAATTATGTGAATTGTAAAAATTTGTTGAACCCCTTAAAAATATTGGTGAGAATATCAACCGTATGAATAATTTGATTACTCTTTGCAATAAGCGGTTGGATGATTTAGATCAAAATATCTCTGAGCATGAAGGGAAATGAAAGGAGCCTCTCGGATCCGAGAATAACTCCATTAAAAAACTGAATGCCAAAGATGGCAATACTTAGATCTATTCTCACTTTTATGCCTAGCTAGAGGCGTTAAACGATAGCGCTTGTTGGGAGGCAACCCAATTTTATTTTGGTTCCTGTTTAGTAATAAATATCTTATCTAGCTTCTGTTTAGATGTGTTTTTATGTTTTAATTAGTGTTTGTGCCAAGTAGAACCTATAGGATAACCTTGCCTAAAAGTTAATCTGATTCTGCTGAAAAACAGAAACTTTGCGTGCACGAGAAAAAATTCAATAAATCACAGAAACGTGCTTTTGCATTGATTCGTTTTTCTGTAGATCAATAGACAAATTGCCTAGGACGTCCCATTTTTGTAGGATTTGTAAGCTTCCAGAAGTATTCGAAAGTTACAGATTGCTACAGACTGTTCTGTTTTTGACAGATTCTGTTTTTCGTGTGTTGTTTGCTTATTTTGATGCATCTATGGCTAGTATCGGGGGGTATGAACCATAGATAAGTTGGAATACAGTAGGTTTAACACCAATATAAATAAAGAATGAGTTCATTACAGTAAATTATGTGGTGGTTTTTCTTTCTTGCACTAACGGAGCTTATGAGATTTCCTGTTGAGTTTTGTGTTGTCAAGTTTTCAAGTTTTGGGTAAAGATTTGATGTACTACGAAATAAGGAGTGGAAAAAGCCTAAGCCTGGGGATGCCCATGGTACCCCAAGATATTCAAGGACAACCAAAAGCCTAAGCTTCGGGATGCCCTGGAAGGCATCCCCTCTTTCGTCTTCGTCTATTGGTAACTTTACTTGGAGCTATATTTTTATTTACCACATGATATGTGTTTTGCTTGGAGCGTCTTGTATGATATGAGTCTTTGGTTTTTAGTTTACCACAATCATACTTGATGTACACACCTTTTGGAAGAGACCCACATGATTTATAAATTATTAGAATACTCTATGTGCTTCACTTATATGTTTTGAGCTAGATAGTTTGCTCTGTGTGCTTCACTTATATTTTCTAGAGCACGGCGGTGGCTTTATTTTGAAGAAATTGTTGGTCTCTCATGCTTCACTCATATTATTTTCAGAGTCTCTTAGAACAGCATGGTATTTGCTATGGTTATAAATTTGGTCCTAGAATGATGAGCATCCAAGTTGGGTATAATAAAAACTATCATAGGAAGTGCATTAAAACTATGATCAATTTGATGCTTGATAATTGTTTTGAGATATAATGGTAGTAATGTTAGAGTCATGCTAATTGGGTAATTATGAAATTGAGAAATACTTGTGTTGAAGTTGGCAAGTCCCGTAGCATGCACGTATGGTAAAAGTTGTGTGACAAATTTGTTGCATGGGATGCTCTTTTAATTGCTTTCCTTATGAGTGGAGGTTGGGATCGCGCGATGGTTAACTCCTACCAACCCTTCCCCTAGGAGCATGCATAGTAGTACTTTGCTTCGAGGGCAAGTAGACTTTTGCAATAAGTATATGAGTTCTTTATGACTAATGTGAGTCCAAGGATATACGCACACTTACCCTTCCACTTTGCTAGCCTCTATTATGCCGCGCAACTTTCGCCGGTATTATGAACCCATTATTTACCTTCCTCAAAATGGCCACCATACCTACCTATTATGGCATTTCCATAGCCATTCCGAGATATATTGCCATGCAACTTTCCACCGTTCTGTTTATTATGACACGCTCCATCATTGTCATATTGCTCTTTGCATGATCATTTAGTTGACATCGTATTTGTGGCAAGGCCACCTTCATAATTTTTCATACATGTCACTCTTGATTCATTGCATATCCCAGTACACCGCCGGAGGCATTCATATAGAGTCATATCTTGTTCTAAGTATCGAGTTGTAATCTTGAGTTGTAAGTAAACAAAAGTGTGATGATCTTCATTATTAGAGCATTGTCCCAAGTGAGGAAAGAATGATGGAGACTATGATTCCCCCACAAGTCGGTATGAGACTTCAGACTTTACAAAAAAGAGAGAAAGGCCATATAAAAAAGCCCAAATAAAAAAAATGATGAGAGAAAAAGAGAGAAGGGACAATGCTACTATCCTTTTACCACACTTGTGCTTCAAAGTTGCACCATGATCTTCATGATAGAGAGTCTCCTATGTTGTCACTTTCATATACTAGTGGGAATTTTTCATTATAGAACTTGGCTTGTTTATTCCAATGATGGGCTTCCTCAAAACGCCCAAGGTCTTCATGAGCAAGCAAGTCGGATGCACACCTACTTAGTTTCATTTGTTGAGCTTTCATATATTTATAGCTCTAGTGCATCCGTTGCATGGCAATCCCTACTCACTCACATTGATATCTATTAATGGGCATCTCCATAGCCCGTTGATACGCCTAGTTGATGTGAGACTATCTTCTCCCTTTTTGTCCTCACAACCACCACCATATACCACATATAGTGCTATGTCCATGGATTGCGCTCATGAATTCCGTAAGAGTTGAAAAAGCTGAAGCACGTTAAAAAGTATGAACCAATTGCTTGGCTGAAACCGGGGTTGTGCATGATGGGAGTATTTTGTGTGATAAAGATGAAGCATGGCCTAACTATATGGTTTTGTAGGGATAAGCTTTCTTTGGCTATGCTATTTTGATAGGACATGATTATTTGTTAGTATGCTTCGAAGTATTACTATTTTTATGTTTTATAAGCTTTTATCTTGAATCATTTGGATCTGAACAATCATGCCACAATAAAGAGAATTACATTGAGAATTATGCTAGGTAGTATTCCACATCAAAAAATTTGTTTTTATCATTTACCTACTCGAGGACGAGCAGGAATTAAGCTTGGGGATGCTTGATACGTCTCCAACGTATCTATAATTTTTGATTGTTCCATGCTATTATATTACCTGTTTTGGATGTTTATGGGCTTTACTCTACACTTTTATATCATTTTTGGGACTAACCTACTAACTGGAGGCCTAGCCCGAATTGCTGTTTTTTTGCCTATTTTATTATATCAAAGGAAAGGGATATGAAACAGAATCCGAACGGAATGAAACCTTCGGGAGCGATCTTTTTGGAACAAACGCAATCGACGAGACTTGGAGTGGACGTCAAGAAGCAGCCGAGGAGGCCATGAGGGTGGCCGGCGTGCCCAATAAGGGTGGGCGCGCCCCCTGCCTCGTGGGCCCCTTGTGGCTCCCCTGACCGACTTCCTTCGCCTATATATATCTACGTACCCCGAAAACATCCAGGAGCACCACGAAAAACTATTTCCACTGCCACAACCTTTTGTATCCGTGAGATCCCATCTTGGAGCCTTCGCCGGCACTCCACCGGAGGGGGAATCGACCATGGAGGGCCTCCCCATCACCACCAAGGCCTCTCCGATGAGTCGTGAGTAGTTTATCACAGACCTTCGGGTCCATAGTTATTAGCTAGATGGTTTCTTCTCTCTCTTTGAATCTCAATACAAAGTTCTCCTTCCTTTTCTTGGAGATCTATTCGATGTAACTCTTTTTGCGGTGTGTTTGTCGAGATGCGATGAATTGTGGGTTTATGATCATGTTTATCTATGAGAAATATTCGAATCCTCTCTGAATTCTTTTATGTATGTTTGGTTATCTTTGCAAGTCTCTTCAAATTATCAGTTTGGTTTGGCCTACTAGATTGATCTTTCTTGCAATGGGAGAAGTGCTTAGCTTTGGGTTCAATCTTGCGGTGTCCTTTCCCAGTGACAGCAGGGGCAGCAAGGCACGTACTATATTGTTGCCATCAAGGATAAAAAGATGGGGTTTATATCATATTGCATGAGTTTATCCCTCTACTTCATGTCATCTTGCTTAATGCGTTAATCTGTTCTTATGAACTTAATACTCTAGATGCAGGCAGGAGTCGGTCGATGTGTGGCGTAATAGTAGTAGATGCAGAATCATTTCGGTCTACTTGTTGCGGACGTGATGCCTATATACATGATCATGCCTAGATATTCTCATAACTATGCACTTTTCTATCAATTGCTCGACAGTAATTTGTTCACCCACCATAATACTTATGCTATCTTGAGAGAAGCCACTAGTGAAACCTATGGCCCCCGGGTCTATCTTTTATCATACAAGTTTTCCATCTACTTTTATTTGCATCTTTTACTTTCCAATCTATATCATAAAAATACCAAAAATATTTATCTTATCATATTATCTCTATCAAATCTCACTTTCGCAAGTTTCCGTGAAGGGATTGACAACCCCTTTATTGCGTTGGTTGCGAGGTTCTTGTTTGTTTGTGTAGGCGTGTGGGACTTGTGAGGAGCCTCCTACTGGATTGATACCTTGGTTCTCAAAACTAAGGGAAATACTTATGCTACTTTGCTGCATCACCCTTTCCTCTTCAAGGGAAAAACCAACGCATGCTCAAGAGGTAGCACTGAGTTGGCCGAGAGGCCTCGTGTCGCCACATAGGTGCTCGCCTACTTGGTGGGCTGGCAGCTGCATAGGAATGGCCGTGGAATATTGGCGGGCGTGGTCCAGGCTGTGGCCCCACGGATATCCTCGGCAAGGGTCTTGTTGGGGCCCCGGCAAGGGTCTTGCCGGGGGTCTCGTGGGTATCCTTGGCAAGGATCTTGCCGAGGATCATCGTCTTCTGGTTCTCATCTGATCTTGTGTGCTTCTGGTCTTCACAAAGATCTGCATGCCACCATGGAGGTGCCTCCCGAGCCTTGGTTCCAATGTGATTAATGGCATCGGAACCCTTGGGCTCAAGGGTGGCGTGCTCTGCTGGCATTGGGCAAGTTGCCCCGTCAAGGCTCTTGCCGGGGCCGTAGAAGATGCACTGGCAAGGGTCTTGCCGGGGGAATCTACCTCGCCCTCTTGCTTCTTGTGTCCCTGATCTTGGCGCTGCCTTGATCGTCTTGCGGCTTCGATTCCTCCCTCTACCTTGCTAATTGTGTCCGCAGGTGTGGCTCTGACTGCTCGTGCACCAGTAAGGGGTACAAAGGAGAGCCCGTACTTTTGTACACCGACAGGAGCCCTCGGGCCTGGGCCACACATAAGCGCGACGCGTTGTTGGGCTAGGCCCAGAATGGTGTGCGGGCAGGCGGGGCGGATCTTACAGTGGTAACTTTCTTATCCTGTGACGCCCCCGATTCAATCGTACACTAATCATGCACGCAAACGTGTACGATCAAGATCAGGGACTCACGGGAAGATATCACAACACAACTCTAGAATAAAATAAGTCATACAAGCATCATAATACAAGCCAGGGGCCTCGAGGGCTCGAATACAAGTGCTCGATCATAGACGAGTCAGCGGAAGCAACAATATCTGAGTACAGACATAAGTTAAACAAGTTTGCCTTAAGAAGGCTAGCACAAACTGGGATACAGATCGAAAGAGGCGCAGGCCTCCTGCTTGGGATCCTCCTAAACTACTCTTGGTCGTCGTCAGCGGGCTGCACATAGTAGTAGGCACCTCCGGTGTAGTAGTCGTCATCGACGGTGGCGTCTGGCTCCTGGGCTCCATCGTCTGGTTACAGAAATCGAGTAGAGATAGGGGGAAAAGGAGGGAACAATGCAACCGTGAGTACTCATCCAAAGCACTCGCAAGCAAGGAGCTACACTACATATGCATGGATATATGTGTAAAGGGCCATATCAGTGGACTGAACTACAGAATGCCAGAATAAGAGGGGGATAGCTAGTCTTATCGAAGACTACGCTTCTGGTCACCTCTGTCTTGCAACAGGTAGAAGAGGGTAGGTTGAAGTCCTCCAAGCAACATCACATAGCAATAATCCTACCCGGCGATCCCCTCCTCGTATCCCTGAGAGAGAGCGACCACCGGTTGTATCTGGCACTTGGAAGGGTGTGTTTTATTAAGTATCCGGTTCTAGTTGTCATAAGGTCAAGGTACAACTCCAAGTCGTCCTGTTACCGAAGATCACGGCTATTCGAATAGATTAACTTCCCTGCAGGGGTGCACCAACTTACCCAACACGCTTGATCCCATTTGGCCGGACACACTTTCCTGGGTCATGCCCGGCCACGGAAGATCAACACGTCGCAGCCCCACCTAGGCACAACAGAGAGGCCAGCACGCCGGTCTAAACCTAAGCGCACAGGGGTCTGGGCCCATCGCCCAATGCACACCTGCACGTTGCGAGGGCGGCCGAAAGCAGAACTAGCCCCCTTAATACAAGAGCAGGCTTACGTTCCAATCCGGCGCGCCCCGCTCAGTCGCTGGCGTCACGAAGTGCTTCGGCTGATACCACGACGCCGGGATACCCATAACTACTCCCACGTAGATGGTTAGTGCGTATAGGCTCGTAGCCAACTCAGATCAAATACCAAGATCTCGTTAAGCATGTTAAGTATCCGCGAACGCCGAACAGGGCCAGGCCCACCTCTCTCCTAGGCGGTCACAACCTGCCCTGTTGCTCCGCCACAAAGATCCACTCGCGGGTGCTCCACCAGCCGACCCGACTTTAGTCTCCACATGTATCATGTATAAGTATATAGTATATACCCGTGATCACCTCCCAAGTGATCACGACCCGACAGTATAGCACAGCAGACGGACAAGAATGTAGGGCCACAGATGGAAATACTAGCATCCTATACTAAGCATATAGGATGGCAGGTAAAGGTATCAATAGTAGTAACAAGGACAGGCTATGCATCAGGATAGGTATAACAGAAAGCAGTAACATGCTACACTACTCTAATGCAAGCAGTATAGATTAGAATAGGCGATATCTGGTGATCAAGGGGGGGGGCCTTGCCTGGTTGCTCTGGCAAGAGAGAGGGGTCATCAACTCCGTAGTCGAACTGGGCCGCAGCAGCGTCGGTCTCGTAGTCTACCGGAGAGAAGAGGGGGAAGAAACAATGAATACCATGTAAACATATGCATATCGATGCATGACATGACAAGTAACGATGCTAGCCGGGCCCTAATGTGGTATGAGGTGGTACCGGTTAAGGGGGGAAACATCCGGGAAAATATCCCCGGGGTTTCGTGTTTTCGGGCACAGGAGCCGGAGGGGGAAAGTTGAGGGTTCGATAGGTTAGGGGTGTGTGGCGGACGAACGGACTGCGTATCCGGATTCGTCTCGTCGTTCTGAGCAACTTTCATGTTGAAAATATTTTAATCCGAGTTACGGATTAAAAGATATGATTTTCTAAAGATTTTATTAATTTCTAGAATTTAATTAATTATTTATCCCAACATTATCCAGAATAGTAAATGATGATGTCAGCATGACATTAGAGTGATGTCAGCAGTCAACATTGACCATTGACCTGGTCAACCTGACGTGTGGGTCCAGTGGGACCCACCTGTCATTCTCTGTTTAGGTTAATTACAGATTAGTTAATTCAATTAGTGATTAGGTTAATCTAATCAGGATTAATTAACTTAATTAATTAATTAATTAATAACTAATTTTATTAAACCATTTTTATTTTTAATTATTATTTTTATTTTTAATTCTAATTCTCTTTCTTTTTAATAAAACGTTATGGGGCGTGGGGCCCCATTGTCATAGGGCCAATGGGGGCCTTAGCGTTACGGGCATGCGGGCGTGCGCCCGAGTCCACCCGGGAAGGGGGCAACGGGCGCCTGGGCGGGCGCTCGCCCGCAGGGAGTGCGACGGGGCGAGGCCGGTGGCCAGGGCGGTCACGGTGGCCGGCCGGCGT
>NC_041389.1:677574029-677581302 GCF_002162155.2 Triticum dicoccoides
CCGATCTAGATCCAGGGGGGAGAGGGGGTGTGAGGGGGGCTCGTCGGGGACGAGGACGGCGGCCAGCGAGGCGGCTCCAGGCGAGGGCCACGAGGCCATTCCCGATCCGATCCGGATCGGGGGAAGAGGGAGACGTGGGGAGTGGGGGGGAGAGTGTGCGGTTAGGATTTCAGGGATGGGGGTTACGGGGAGGCCGGTTGGGCCAAGGGGGAGCTGGGCCGGCCTGGCAGGTCGTGGCCCAGTTGGGCCGGTGGCCTGCTGGGCCGGAGCCCCGGGGGTTTCTCTTCCCTTTTTTTGTTGTTCCTTTTTTTCCATTATCTCTTATTATTTGTTTTCTGTTTAATTCATTTAAAAGTATTTAGGCATTTTATAAAAATGTGTTTTCTGCACTATAATTACCTATGCCATTTTTGGCATAGCCCGAACATTTTAGTTTAATATTTTGAAAACTTTTGTCGTTTGATTGATTTAGGATTTAAATTTGAAACGGTTTCGAATTAACCCGAGTTTAATTACAGTGACAGAGGTGATGTGTCATCATTAGTAGGGGATTACTGTAGCTTGATTATCCGGGCGTCACAATTCTCCTCCACTACAAGAAATCTCGTCCCGAGATTTAAGAGGGGAGTAAGGGGAAAGACTAGGTTACGATATTCTAACGGATCTTCTCGAAGAAGTTAATCCCTTTCGTTGATGTCTTCAATTATTTATTCCGATGCATCATGATAAACTTGTCATCATTTCTTCGGGAACTCCATCGTACTTACAAAAGGATAAGGGGCAGCTCACTACGACATAATGCTTTTGAGGGAAACAATCTGGGGTTAACCCATGAATTAGTATAAGGTTATCTCACGAGTTGAACATATGAAATACCTCGAGAGTAAGGTACGAAGGTACCATAAGAGGCTCCAAGCGGATAGATAGTTGCTCGAAGCCTGAACCAGAGTGAGAAAGGGGTTCAGAGTAGCGAGAGTAAGTATTGCATCTGATACCAGAATAGATCACTAGGACAGTGGCCTGTGAATTACATACGAGTCCACGCGCGAGGAATAACTTTGGGAATAGGGGGTGTACAGGACAGTCAGGTTTCGATCCTGTGGAACTGTGGGTTATGGGCCCACCATGTGGTTTTTTTTATTATTTTTTTAATAGGAGCAGTGACATCTTTCACGGTCATGATAGCAAGGCATGTCAGAGAGTACCATGTCAGTTATGTCGGCAACAACGTTGGTACCAAGGGCGAGGGACGAAGAGAACCACCTTCCTGCTCGTTGAACGAGGCGGACCAATAGGTAAAGTTCTCGTCCATCGGCGGTTACCGGAAGTCATCAACAGTAGAAACAGGGTTACACCAGACAGGAAGGTACACCGAGGTGTTTACCTAAGCAGGGGATTACCACTGCTCGGTTAAGTAGTTTACAAGAAAGTTTGAACAAAACAACGGGAAGGAAAATGTGCTTAAACATGTATATCAGGGGTATATCCTTCCCAAGGACAAGCAGAGCAAGATATCCATGACAGGATATTATGTAGAAAACTCCTTAGGTAGGGGAGAGAAATTTCATGACATTACCCATACAACGGTGTTTGGATAATTGAGCAAGAAACATTTAGCATTGGGCTTCAAATGTTCTTGTTGAAAATCAGAGTATCACAGACATGCTTCGAGATAGCATTGACATGGTCTTCAAGCAAAGGCCGGTTTTTAGATACTCAATGGATCCATCAGGAACAGTTTATAACATAGGTCTTACAATTTCCTCCAAGAAGAATGGTTATCCTTGCAAATAAACCATAATGATAGGTCCTCCATCTTGGGGGGGGTGCTAGGCATGACATCCTGTTACCAGGTCATCAAAGGGCCAACAACATAACTCTTGGAAAGTTGTCCCAACCATCATATCTGACCGAGATTCAGATCCGATTGGTGTAATGATACCTCAGACTCAGGATGTCCGAGAATAAAAGGTGCAACACAAATAGACGAAATGACATTTCAGGATTCTCAGGAAATGAACTATGGGAGTGGGTTCCTGAAACAATAGTTCATCATTAAACCAAGGAGAGGAGGAGGTGGCTGATGGGCTCGGCGATAATCCATCGAGATTTCCGACAAGATGGATTTCCACAATTATGTGAACAAGGAGATAACATTTGTCAGATCAAATGGTATAATGATGTATGCTCGAGGAAACATACTCAATTAAACATTGGTTGAAAGGTGCACCCGAATATGGGTTGGGTTGCACGATCAATGTTAGAGTGGTGACTTGACGAACAAAAGAATTAGAATGAAACTCGACCATTACTTCAAAGCAATAGGGTTGCTAGAAGTTTTGAATTCACACCTCATAGTTCAATTGTCGATATTCCGGTTAGAAACAACACGGGTACCAAGAAAGAATGGTGAGGGTGAGAAGTATCACCATACCAAGAATTCTTAAGAGGTGGAGTAATCCTCACGACCTTCTTGACATAAAAGATGGTAATACTCCATGGTAAAGAACAACAAATGCTAGGTAGCAAGGAACTCGAGGTATAACACAGAACACAAACAAGTTTTTGTTGGAGGGAACGCAATAAAGAGGTCGATGACAACACAAATCATCGAGGGCAAGGATGGTATTTCTCATCATTAATTCAATTGATATCCTGGAAGAGCATCAGAATGTAGATGGTGATCATGACACATTTGTCGAGAGATTCCACGAAGATGTAATCGATCCGCGATCACATCAAGTCAAAAGAATGATGAAGCAAGAGGTTATTGGAACCATAGGTACGACACAAACTTGAAATCAAGATTGTTGTTCAAGGCGAACTGATATGACGAGGAAGATCGACGTAAGCTTAGCTCATTGTCAAAAGTTGTGCTCCGGGATTAAGGACCAGGTAGCACAGTTAAAATTTAGCATGGTAATGATATGGCCGATCAGGCTAGGAATGACATGATCGGGTACAAACTCGTAAGTAAAGAATATTAGTAAGAGTTGTTGAACTGTAATGCAGACTTGGTTCAGTTATCGGTGTCTTTGAGTGTTTAATAACTCAGAGCCCATGAAAAATTGTAATCAGTGAGTATGTAGTACTTGATGAAGAACTCATAGGAAGTTATGCAGTTCCAAGATAATCTCGAGATACCATGGGGTAATACTCGACGACAGATCAAAGTAGAGGTTGTACCGGGGTATTGATCCACAGAAGACAAGTGCTTACACTTGCATCGAAAATGGTATTTAAAGGAGAACATGGTCGGAACCACGATTGTAAAAGGCCATACCCCAGATATGAGATGAACTTATATCAAGGGAATAATTAATTTTAAAAGAAGCTTCGATGAGAAGATGTACATAGGGTCCATGGGCATGAACACAAAGTTCAAGGTCGAGTCCCACTTCTCCAATGCATAACCTTTCATCCACTTCTCGCGTTCGATTAAGTTGCAGTGTTGAAATTTATCTAGCGAAGCACCAGAAGAGTATGACTCGTGAAAACTTTCGGGTTCACACGGTCTAGAGAAAGCATATGTTCAACCCTTAGTGGCTTCTTAGAAACATATACCACAAGTTTCAAGAGTAAATAACACAAGCCCGAAAGCAGAGTATGGTTGGCCAAGCGGAGGATACAACTTAACAAAGGCATTAGGTATCAGGGGAAGAACTCACAAAGTGATCAAATGTGAAGGACACTGTCGGATAATAATCCAACAGTGGATATGGCGATCCACAATGGGGCTGATATGAGTATCGATACCCAATCAGAGGAAGAAAGATTGCAAATGCATCGGTTTATAGAACAGCTGAATAGTTCAACGCTTAATTAGCAAAGTAATTATGATTTTCAAATCAAGGGATCAGGAGCAAATGCTCTGATCAAGAATGGATAAGCTGAATAGAATTAGGGATACAATCAATGACAATTGGACTGGTCGAGAACCAATTCCAGTTAAAAGAATGGCAGCTCAGCTGGAAAGGTAATTTATAAGGATCAGTGATGATTGCGCGTATTCGCAAACATATTGAGTCAATAGACCCAAAATGATAATGACAAGGAATGTCAATAAGACTACGAGACTTATGGGATTAACCATAATGCGAGCAAGCAAGAATTTCAAGAGCCAAAGGCTCCAGAGGATTTTCGGAAGATCGAATAGTATTTTGAAGACTTTTGTGAAACTCATGAACAACTGGGGATGAGCGGATACTTGATAAGTGTAATACTTAACCGTAGGGGTATTCAGGTGACAAAGAACAGCAAGGCAGTAAGCTCAAAGGATTATCGAAACAACGACGAGTTTTTCAGGTTATCTTGTAATAACAAGACCAACTGGGGATGAATGTAATAATAACATCTGCAAGTAGTTATCCATAAGGGTTTGCGGTGGAAGGGGAATTGCAAACGTGATGAACACAAGTTCTCGGGTTAACAGCGGAGAGTATCTTCAGGGTCTTCTGGTGCAGCAGACGATCATCAGTAACAAGGGGCTCTCTGGGTGAAAGTGATAACGAGATCCTACTGTTAGATTTAGTAAACTTGATTTAACCGGAATAGAGGAGAGATCAGAGTCCCAGAGTAAAGGTCGAGGAGTAAAAGATCCTACTACCACCCAATGGCGACGTGTGCCCATAAGAAACACAGCCATGTTAGTAAAAGTTTTGCAATGTCTAGACTCGACTTCAGCCAAGGAGTTGGAAGGGGGATTCCTACAGGCAGTCGGCTCTGATACCAACTTGTGACGCCCCCGATTCAATCGTACACTAATCATGCACGCAAACGTGTACGATCAAGATCAGGGACTCACGGGAAGATATCACAACACAACTCTAAAATAAAATAAGTCATACAAGCATCATAATACAAGCTAGGGGCCTCGAGGGCTCGAATACAAGTGCTCGATCATAGACGAGTCAGCGGAAGCAACAATATCTGAGTACAGACATAAGTTAAACAAGTTTGCCTTAAGAACGCTAGAACAAACTGGGATACAGATCGAAAGAGGCGCAGGCCTCCTGCCTGGGATCCTCCTAAACTACTCCTGGTCGTCGTTAGCGGGCTGCACGTAGTAGTAGGCACCTCCGGTGTAGTAGTCGTCATCGATGGTGGCGTCTGGCTCCTGGGCTCCATCGTCTGGTTGCAGCAATCGAGTAGAGATAGGGGGAAAAGGGGGCAACAATGCAACCGTGAGTACTCATCCAAAGTACTCGCAAGCAAGGAGCTACACTACATATGCATGGATATATGTGTAAAGGGCCATATCAGTGGACTGAACTGCAGAATGCCAGAATAAGAGGGGGATAGCTAGTCTTATCGAAGACTACGCTTCTGGTTACCTCCGTCTTGCAACAGGTAGAAGAGGGTAGGTTGAAGTCCTCCAAGCAACATCACATAGCAATAATCCTACCCGGCGATCCCCTCCTCGTATCCCTGAGAGAGAGCGACCATCGGTTGTATCTGGCACTTGGAAGGGTGTGTTTTATTAAGTATCCGGTTCTAGTTGTCATAAGGTCAAGGTACAACTCCAAGTCGTCCTGTTACCGAAGATCACGGCTATTCGAATACATTAACTTCCCTGCAGGGTGCACCAACTTACCCAACACGCTTGATCCCATTTGGCCGGACACACTTTCCTGGGTCATGCCCGGCCGCGGAAGATCAACACGTCGCAGCCCCACCTAGGCACAACAGAGAGGCCAGCACGCCGGTCTAAACCTAAGCGCACAGGGGTCTGGGCCCATCGCCCAATGCACACCTGCACGTTGCGAGGGCGGCCGAAAGCAGAACTAGCCCCCTTAATACAAGAGCAGGCTTACGTTCCAATCTGGCGCGCGCCGCTCAGTCGCTGGCGTCACGAAGTGCTTCGGCTGATACCACGACGCCGGGATACCCATAACTACTCCCACGTAGATGGTTAGTGTGTATAGGCTCGTAGCCAACTCAGATCAAATACCAAGATCTCGTTAAGCGTGTTAAGTATCCGCGAACGCCGAACAGGGCCAGGCCCACCTCTCTCCTAGGCGGTCTCAACCTGCCCTGTCGCTCCGCCACAAAGATCCACTCGCGGGTGCTCCACCAGCCGACCCGACTTTAGTCTCCACATGTATCATGTATAAGTATATAGTATATACCCGTGATCACCTCCCAAGTGATCACGGCCCGACAGTATAGCACAGCAGACGGACAAGAATGTAGGGCCACAGATGGAAATACTAGCATCCTATACTAAGCATATAGGATGGCAGGTAAAGGTATCAACAGTAGTAACAAGGACAGGCTATGCATCAGGATAGGTATAACGGAAAGCAGTAACATGCTACACTACACTAATGCAAGCAGTATAGAGTAGAATAGGCGATATCTGGTGATCAAGGGGGGGGCTTGCCTGGTTGCTCTGGCAAGAGAGAGGGGTCGTCAACTCCATAGTCGAACTGGGCCGCAGAAGCGTCGGTCTCGTAGTCTACCGGAGAGAAGAGGGGGAAGAAACAATGAATACCATGTAAACATATGCATATCGATGCATGACATGACAAGTAACGATGCTAGCCGGGCCCTAACATGGTATGAGGTGGTACCGGTTAAGGGGGGAAACATCCGGGAAAATATCCCCGGGGTTTCGTGTTTTCGGGCAGAGGAGCCGGAGGGGGAAAGTTGCGGGTTCGATAGGTTAGGGGTGTATGGCGGACGAATGGACTGCGTATCCGGATTCGTCTCGTCGTTCTGAGCAACTTTCATGTTGAAAATATTTTAATCCGAGTTACGGATTAAAAGATATGATTTTCTAAAGATTTAATTAATTTTTGGAATTTAATTAATTATTTATCCCAACATTATCCAGAATAATAAATGATGACGTCAGCATGACATTAGAGTGATGTCAGCAGTCAACGTTGACCATTGACCTGGTCAACCTGACGTGTGGGTCCAGTGGGACCCACCTGTCATTCTCTGTTTAGGTTAATTACAGATTAGTTAATTTAATTAGTGATTAGGTTAATCTAATCAGGATTAATTAACTTAATTAATTAATTAATTAATAACTAATTTTGTTAAACCATTTTTATTTTTAATTATTATTTTTATTTTTAATTCTAATTCTCTTTCTTTTTAATAAAACGTTATGGGGCGTGGGGCCCCATTGTCATAGGGCCAATGGGGGCCTTAGCGTTACGGGCATGCGGGCGTGCGCCCGAGTCCACCCGGGAAGGGGGCAATGGGCGCCTGGGCGGGCGCTCGCCCGCAGGGAGTGCGACGGGCGAGGCCGGTGGCCAGGGCG
>NC_041389.1:677581986-677622030 GCF_002162155.2 Triticum dicoccoides
GCGGCCGGCGAGGCGGCTCCAGGCGAGGGCCACGAGGCCATTCCCGATCCGATCCGGATCGGGGGAAGAGGGAGACGTGGGGAGTGGGGCGGGGAGAGTGTGCGGTTAGGGTTTCGGGGATGGGGGTTATGGGGAGGCCGGTTGGGCCAAGGGGGAGCTGGGCCGGCCTGGCAGGTCGTGGCCCAGTTGGGCCGGTGGCCTGCTGGGCCGGAGCCCCGGGGGTTTCTCTTCCCTTTTTTTTGTTGTTCCTTTTTTTCCATTATCTCTTATTATTTGTTTTCTGTTTAATTCATTTAAAAGTATTTAGGCATTTTATAAAAATGTGTTTTCTGCACTATAATTACCTATGCCATTTTTGGCACAACCCGAACATTTTAGTTTAATATTTTGAAAACTTTTGTCGTTTGATTGATTTAGGATTTAAATTTGAAACGGTTTCGAATTAACCCGAGATTAATTACAGTGACAGAGGTGATGTGTCATCATTAGTAGGGGATTACTATAGCTTGATTATCCGGGAGTCACATATCCGTTGCGCTTCCCCACAACCATTGTTGAACGCGCGATGTGGGGGTCGTGCGTGACGTGGGGGTCATGCGTGGGGCGGTCGCTGCACGCATGTGTCACATCACAGTAAATGGTAAAGAGGCAGCCCGCGCCTTCCCCATAAAAAGTAATAACCGCAGGCGTGCTGTTCATTAACCCTCTGCGCTCTCCCCAGTCTCGGAACCGCCGTCCCTTCCTTCTTCCTCCTCAAGCTCTTGCTTTCGCTCGCCGCCGCCACGCCTTCCATTGTTCTCGATCCCCTGCGTCCTTCCAGCCACCATGGAGCCCAAACCCACCAGGGGCAAGGGAGCGGCCAAGGATGCTAGGGAGATGGAGGTGCCGAAGAGTGAGGTGGCGGTGCGGCAGACGCAGCTCGCCTAGTTCCCGTCGACGATCAATGCAATCCACCTCAAGGACTTCTTCCAGCCCCTGTTGGGGAGGGAGATGACGGGGCACCCTGCCACGCGCGTCGTCCCCGCCGATTTCGCCGAGGCCGGCCCAAATCGGTACCCGTTGATTTCTTCTCTTGCGGGCTCTGCCCCCCTTTCTCTGATTTCTTCAATGACGTCATGCGCACCTATGGCATCCATCTTTTGGATCTCACGCCGAACATCGTGGCGTGCATGGCTCTCTTCACCCACCTCTGTGAGGGCTTTGCCGGGGTGCTCCCTAGCATGGTGCTTTCCCGCCGCTACCTCTCCCCTCGCATTAAACCAGGGGGCGCCCTTGATACGTCTTCAACGTATCTATAATTTATGAAGCATTCTTGCTATTTTATTATCTGTTTTGAATGATTACGGGCTTTATTATACACTTTTATATTACTTTTGGGACTAACCTACTAACCGGAGGCCCAGCCCATATTGTTGTTTTATTGCCTTTTTCAGTATTTCGAAGAAAAAAGAATATCAAACGGAGTCCAAACGGAATGAAACCTTCGGGAGCGTGATTTTTGGAAAGGATATGATCCGGGAGACTTGGAGTTCAAGCCAGGGAAGGTTCGAGGAAGCCAGGAGATAGGAGGGCGCGCCCACCTCCCCTGGCTGCGCCACCTATCTCCTGGGCCCCTCGAGCACCCCCCGACCGACTTCTTTCACCTATATAATCCCATATACACTAAAAACATCAAAAATGAAGATAGACCGAGAGTTCCGCCACCGCAAGCCTATGCAGCCACCAAAAGTCAATCGGGACCCTGTTTCGGCACCCTGCCGGAGGGGGGAATCCCTCACCGGTGGCCATCTTCATCATCATCCCAGCGATCTCCATGACGAGGAGGGAGTAGTTCACCCTCGGGGCTGAGTGTATGTACCAGTAGCTATGTGTTTGATCTCTCTTTCTCGTGTTCTCTCTCGTGTTCCCTCTATGGCACGATCTTGATGTATCGCGAGCTTTGCTATTATATTTGGATCTTATGATGTTTCTCCCCCCTCTACTCTCTTGTAATGGATTGAGTTTTCCCTTTGAAGTTATCTTATCGGATTGAGTCTTTAATGATTTGAGAACACTTGATGTATGTCTTGTCGTGCTTATCTGTGGTGACAATGGGATATTCACGTGATTCACTTGATGTATGTTTTGGTGATCGACTTGCAGGTTCCTCCCATGAACCTATGCATAAGGGTTGGCACACGTTCTTGTCTTGACTCTCCGGTAGAAACTTTAGGGCACTCTTTGAAGTACTTTGTGTTGGTTGAATAGATGAATCTGAGATTGGGTGATGCATATCATATAATCATGCCCACGGATACTTGAGGTGACAATGGGGTATCTAGGTGACATTAGGGTTTTGGTTGATTTGTGTCTTAAGGTGTTATTCTAGTACGAACTCTTGAATAGATTGATCCGAAAGAATAACTTTGAGGTGGTTTCGTACCCTACAATAATTTCTTTGTTTGTTCTCCGCTATTATTTGCTTTGGAGTGACTCTTTGTTGCATGTTGAGGGATTGTTATGTGATTCAATTATGTTATTATTGTTGAGAGAACTTGCACTAGTGAAAGTATGAACCTTAGGCCTTGTTTCCTACCATTGCAATACCGTTTATGCTGACTTTTACCATTAGTTACCTTACTGTTTTTATAATTTCAGATTACAAATACCTTTATCTACCATCCATATTGCACTTGTATCACCATCTCTTCGCCAAACTAGTGCACCTATACAATCTACCATTGTATTGGGTGTGTTGGGGACACAAGAGACTCTTTGTTATTTTATTGCAGGGTTGCTTGAGAGATACCATCTTCATCCTACGCCTCCCACGGATTGATAAACCTTAGGTCATCCACTTGAGGGAAATTTGCTACTGTCCTACAAACCTCTGCACTTGGAGGCCCAACAACATCTACAAGAAGAAGGTTGTGTAGTAGACATCAAGCTCTTTTCTGGCGCTGTTGCAGGGGAGGTGAGTGCTTGGAGGTATATCTTTAGATCTTGCAATCGAATCTTTTTGTTTCTTGTTTTATCACTAGTTTATTCTATAAAATAAAACTACAAAAAATGGAATTGAGTTTGTCTCATACGCTTCATCTTTTTAATATCTTACGTGAGAATGATGGTAAGGAAAATTGTGCTCAAGTGCTAGAAAAAGAAATCTATAAAATGTTTTTCACTAAATCTTTGAATGATGAGCATGATTGCAGTGTTGTTAGTATGAACTCTTTGAATATCCATAGTACTAATGATGATTGCACTAGTTATGATGAAAATGTCTCTTATAAGCATGTCGATTTTTGTGGAGTAGATCGGGTTTGCAAGTACACACCAAATAGGGAAAATAGATATTGCAAGAGGCATAAGCATTTAGAAACTAAATTGTTGCAAGAAAGTCCTGATGTTTGCGCTTAAAAATTCAATATTTTTCACACTCCTTGTGAACTTTTCAATGAACATGGTCATTTAAATCTCCAATGCAAATTGTTTCATGATCGAATCGTGTCCAAAAATTGTGATAACTTGATTACCCTTGAGCATCATAAAGAGCTTACTCTTCTTTTGGGGTATAAAGAAATGAAATGTATAACTGCGGGTATTCCAAAATTTAATCTTGATAGATTTCTTGATTTTGATCTAGAGAAAATTTATTTGTATTGTGCGGTGAATTGCATTGAAAATCCTTATATTGCCAATTACATAAAGAAAAGAAAGCAAATAGAAGATGAAGAGTATACTAATTAAAGGGAAGAGACTTCCCAATCTCCTCCTATTATTTATTATGATGAATCAGGTAACGAGGAGGAGCTTTCTATTCAACCAATCCCATCAATAAAGAAGGTTGAACCCACACATAATGTGAAGAAGAAAAAGAAAAGAAGGAGCAACAAAGGTAAAAATGTATCTCTCCCAAATGATGTTGCTCCTACTACTCATTGTGATGATGATAATTGCTATACCATTGGTGCTATCCATACTATTAATGATTAGAATAATTATGCTTATGATATGAAAAGGCCCAAGCTTGGGGATGTTATGTTTGATGAGTATGACATATTTGAGAATATATTTGCTGAAATTAATGTTTGTCCCAAGCTTGGGGAAGCTACGTTTAATGAAGATGATATTTTTAGCCTCCCAAGTTTTGATATGCAAAGTTCTTATGATGATAGCATGCCTCTTACCTATGATGATTATATTGATGAAAGTTGGTTTGGAAGAGTGTCAACTTTAGGAAGTAATGATCCCACTATTTTGGAGGATGTTGAATCTTATTATGATGAATATGAAAGTGGATTTGGAAGAGTGTCAACTTTATTTAGTGATGATTCCACTATCTTGGAAGAGGTTTCAATCGATTATGATGAGAACAAAGTTGGTACTTATGATGATTATTGTGATGAAACTTATGCTATAAAAGTAGTGATGATTATATTTATAAAACTTGTCATGATTATGATTACCCTTTTTCTGAACATTACTCTTTTAATGTGGAAACAATTTATAGTATTCAAGTCTCTTATGATACTCCCACCATTCCGAATGAGAAGAATTTTGCTTATGTGGAGAGTAGTAAATTTTCTATGCTTGTAGATCATGAAAAGAATACTTTAGGTTCTGGTTATATTGTTGAATTCATTCATGATGCTATTGAAAATTATTATGAGGGAGGAACATATGCTTGTAGGAGTTACAATAACAACAAGTTTCCTCCCTATGTGCTTAAAATCTTGAAGTTATGCTTGTTTTACCTTCCTATGCTAGTTAATTATTGTTCCCATAAGTTGTTTGCTCACAAAATCCCTATGCATAGGAAGTGGGTTAGACTTAAATATGCTAGTCATATTCTTCATGATGCTCTCTTTATGTTTCAATTCTTATCTTTTATGTGAGCATCATTGTCATCATCATGCCTAGCTAGAAAGGCATTAAAGAAAAGCGCTTGTTGGGACACAACCCAATATTTACCCTTACTGTTTTTGTGTGTCCACATGATTATGCTTCTGTAGTAATCATGTTTTAATTCTTTTGTTTCATTAAAGTGCGAAGTAGAGCCTTTGGGAAGACTTGGGTGAAGTCTTTATGATCTTGCTGTAAAAACATAAACTTTAGCACTCACGATATTAGCTGTCATTTTTTACTGGAGACGCTTTTAGGTTGATTCTTTTTGCATATGATTAATAGACAAATTACTCAGGTCCACCAATTTAGTTTAGATTTTTCGGAGTTCCAGAAGTATACGTTTGATACAGATTACTTCAGACTGTTTTGTTTTGACAGATCCTGTTTTCATTGTGTTGCTAGCTTATTTGATGAATCTATGAGTAGTATCGGAGAGTATGAACCATAGAGAAGTTGGAATACAGTAGGATTAACACCAATATAAATAAATAATGAGTTCACAACAGTACCTAAGTGGTGATTTATTTTCATATATTAACGGAGCTTACGAGTTTTGTTTTGAGTTTCGTGTTGTGAAGTTTTCAAGTTTTGGGTAAAGATTCGATGGACTATGGAATAAGGAGTGGTAAGACCCTAATCTTGGGGATGCCCAAGGCACCCGAAGGTAATATTCAAGGACAACCAAGAGCCTAAGCTTTGGGATGCCCCGGAAGGCATCCCCTCTTTCGTCTTTGTTCATCGGTAACTTTATTTGGAGCTATATTTTTATTTACCACATGATATGTGTTTTGCTTGGAGCGTCATTTTATTTTGCTAGTATTTGCTTGCTGTTATTTACAATAATGTTTTGCATCTTTATTTTCAATAAAAATGTCAAGGATAGCCTTTACCATGCTTATTTTGCTAGTATACATGTTGCTGTTTGAAAACAGAAAGTTTACCGCTGTTGCAAAAATTCCCTAGAAAAGTCAGAGAGTGATATAATGTTGAAGCTTTTTGAATAATGGGCTCTGATAAATCTTTTACAGCATAGTATTTTTCCTATAATTTTTGTAGTTAGGGAAGCATGATGAATCTTGTATTCTTTACAGACTTTACTGTTTTGGCAGATTTCTGTTATTTTTGCATTGTTTGCATATGTTTGCTTGTTTAATGATTCTATTTTAGGATAGGAGTATTAAATATGCAGAGAAATTTAGTATTCAATGTTGAATAATAATCTTAGTGATTTGTTACAGTAGAAAATGATAAGGTTTTGCATTGGTTTATACTAACCTATCTCACGAGTCCTTGTCGAGTTTGGTGTGGATGAAGCTTTTGATAAAAAGAGAAACCATGATATAAAAGGAATTGAGGAGACACAAAAGCTCAAGCTTGGGGATGCCCAAAGCACACAAGATAATATTTCAAGAAGTCTCAAGCATCTAAGCTTGGGGATGCCCCGGTAGGCATCCCACCTTTCTTCTTCAACAACTGTTAGTTAGTATCGGTTGAACCTAAGTTTTTGCTTCTTCACATGAGTCGTGCTATCCTTGCAATGCCATTTTATTTTGCTTTGCTTGCCCGTTTGGATACAATACCAAGATCTGAAATTCTTTAATGAGAGTGTCTTCACATAGCTACATAATTATTTAGCTACTCATTGATCTTCACTTATATCTTTTTGGAGTAGTTTGTCATTTACTCGTGTGCTTCACTTATATCCTATGAGTAAATGGTTGAATGAGTTGAATGTCATTAATCTAAAATTATATATGTCTCATTTGCTTATGCCATTGGGGAGTAATGACTTCACATCTAAGAAGTAGAGGTAGTAAATTTATTGAAGGTTAGCAAGCATTGTATTGGTCATTCGAACAATTCATGAAAGAATATTGAAGGAAGAGAGATTTCACATATAAATATACTATCATGGACATCTTTTATAATTGTGAGCACTCATTAAGTATGACATGCTAAACAGTTGATGTTGGACAAGGAAGACAACATAATGGGTTATGTTTTCTCACATCTCAGTTAAAGTATATTGTCATGGATCATTCAAACATGTTGAGCTTGCCTTTCCCCCTCATGCTAGCCGAAATTCCTTGCACCAAGTAGAGCTACTACTTGTGCTTCCAATACCCTTAAACCCAGTTTTTGCCATGAGTGTTCACCATACCTACCTATATGCGGTATTTACCTGCCGTTCCAAGTAAATTTGCATGTGCCAAACTCTAAACCTTCAAACAATAATCTGTTTTGTATGTCCGAATCGCTCATGTAGCGACTGGGGGCTATCAGTATCTTCCATGCTAGGTGGGTTATTCTCAAGATGAGTGGACTCTGCTCATCATGCACGAGAAAAATGGCTGGTAACCGGGATGCCCAGTCCCATGATCAAAAGATCAAAATCAAATAAAAAATAATTGTAAGCAAACCCCCCCCAGGTTTGATGTTAGTTGGAGTACCCGTTGTTTCAGGCAAGCCATGGATTGATGATTGTTGGTGGAGGGGGAGTAAAAACTTTTACCATTCTGTTTGGGAACCGCCTATAATGTATGTAGTATGGAAGATATTGGGAAATCTTGGTGGTTATGTTGACAATTAGATCATACCTCTCAAAATTATTTATCTCTATTTCAAAATCGAGCTCTGTCACCTCTGCAAATCTCTGCTTCCCTCTGCGAAGGGCCTATCTTTTACTTTATGTCTTTTACTTTATGCAAGAGTCAAGGTTATCTTCACCTTTCCCTTTTTATTTTATCCTTTGGCAAGCACCTCGTGTTGGGGTGATCCTGATATATATATCCAACTGGATGTAAGTTAGCATGAACTATTATTGTTGACATCACCCAAAGGTGAATACGTTTGGGAGGCAACACTATAAGACCCTATCTTTCTCAGTGTTCGATTAAAACTCCATAACCACAAGTATTGCGTGAGTGTTAGTAATTGTAGAAGACTATATAATAGTTGAGTATGTGAAGTTTGCTAAATCAAAGCTCTGACATAGACCCTTCCTGAAAATAAGATGAATTGCAATTGTTTGATGCTGAGAACATAGTTTGCTAGTTTTCAAGAAAGTTTATGGTCTATGCTTTAACATGTGAATAGTTTGTTACTTGATCGTGAGAAGTTTTATGAGATGAACTACTGTTATGACATATAATCATGCTAGAAAAGGTGATTGAAATTATCATTGATCAAACTTGTGCACCTTCTAGCACTACTACAGGATTGATCTCTTGTAACACGTTGATGCGGTACTACAGCTTAGATATTGTGTTACTAAAGCACACAGTAACACACTTTTGTATGTGTTCCTGTAGGCTATGTTACTAGGCGATGTCTATTGTAGCACATAAGAGTTGTTCCTATATGTATATAAAGGTGTTACTATTGAATGGTTGCAACACAAGCCATATGTGTTACCGAAGGCCTGGTAACACTCTTTTAGAACTATAGGCACACACTTTGTAACATGTTTTTCCTTGCATAGCAACATGGCTAGTAACATGATTTAACAAAATTGCAACACAAATAGCAACGCAATAGTAACACAATTTTTGTATATATTGTAACATCTCTAGTGGTGATTGGTAGCCAACCTAGTAACACCTTTTCCTAACTATAGTAACACGACATAATTTGTCCAATGTGCTATGCAACCATTTTTTATGAAATATTGTATCAATACATTTTTTTATACTTCCCCAGTGAAAAGCGATAAGCATATGGCACACAGTGTATACTATATAAAAAGACCATGGACATAAAGCTTGCGTATATGCACGAGGGTATAAAATATCAATATGGTCCATGCCATTCCATAGCATTTGTAACAATAAACATATAGAAGATCCATATTTTAGGGAAAAAAATACATTTCTCAACCCACAAATGTAAACTATAGTATGCGAAAGATTTCCTATCATTGAACCCATGTGACACCCCTTTTCATGGTCACTAGAACGTGCCCCTCGGATCTTTCTTGCATCAATATGTCATATTTGCATCTCAATTCCTCATAAGCAAAAGCATCTGAATCAACTCAACCACTGAACCTCTCAATCTGCAAGAAAAAAATCAATTACGACTACATTAAGTATATCGTGAAGTTAATTTAACAAAACCCAAGAAGTTAAATATTGACTTATACATGATGAAGGCCATGCAATTGTTAATCCAGAGGTGAAAGCATCACCAATTGTCCTACAATTTTCCCTTTCCCTTACTAAGACCTCACATTCCTCAATAGGTGATCAACTTGCACTTCTATGAACTGCCGACCTAGCTCAACACCACCAACCATTTTTTTAATTGCAACCCAAAATGCTAGCATGTGCTACATGCCTTTTGTTTGGATATACTGAAGACTTCAGAATCACTTTTGTGCCAACCTGAAATGAGGTTCAAATTATAATATATAGTAATAAAAACCAATTTTGTGAACACGAATCTAGTATTAACACACTATTTTTGTTACCTGCATGGAAGGACTACGTTTCTGCTTAGAGGGCACATGGACTACAGACTTGTCTTGAGTGCTTTGTTTGTGTACTCTAGGCAAATTTCCATCCATATTCTCCCTGCTCTTTCTCGTCTACAGATAAATATAAGCAGAAAAATGATTTATCCTTGTGATTTTGCAATGCGAAGTTCACACCACATTTTATTCATCAAATATTACACGTGGCAATATCATTTTATAACCTCAGGAGAGTCCATTCCATGCAAATCAAACTTAAAATGCAGAAACTCATTCATTCAACATTATACAAACAAATATGAGTCAGTAGTATGAATATTGGATTGCACTTGAATGACAAATCGCTAGTACAACCTGATATTTTAACTAAATGTGCGTGAATAACAAATCACGCCATCAATAATTCATATGGAAAATGTTTTCTGTTACTTCCTAGGAAGCAGATTTCTCAAGAGATAACCATTACCTCTCCATCAAAAACAGGATCGAAAACAGGATGGGCTGGTGATGATGGTGCTTGATATGACAATTTATTGCAGCCCTCATTTTCAAGATGATGCTTCTATACAACAATGTAAAGAGATTAATAAGTTGTAGTGTATCCTTTAGAGCATGAGTAACAACAAGATTCTAACATGTTTGATTATCTTCGTGCGTGCCATGTCGATGTGGTTATTCTGCATTTTACATGAATAGGCATTCGTTATTAGACACTTACAGAGTGTAGTGATAAATAAACAAATTTACCATTGTTGTATCTCTGGGTTTGATCACTACGTATTTTGCATCGGGTCCATTGGCATGAACTCTCAGCAAAATGAAATATTTATAAAGAGAGCTGAAAATGAACTAGCACATGTCGAATATATTGACAATACCTTTCTTTTATTATTATGTAGTACTTCTGGATGAGATTCGCCACTACCTACGGTTTGGAAATTTTCCTACAACAGAAATTAAACAAGTTTCAATAAAATAATTACATGAATGCAACATACTAACTTCCTAAATCAAGGGTATAAACTGAATACTGACTGTACAAGATGTACTATGAGTTTCAGGGTACATAAATTTTAAAAATCAGTACTAATCAGAGTTCAGAGTACAAGATCTTTGGCCCCAATCTAAGTACTGCATATATCAGTAATAATCAGAGTTCAGAGTACAAGATCTTTGGCCCCAATCTAAGTACTGCATATATCAGTAATAATCAGAGTTCAGACTACAAGATTTTTGGTCCCAATTTTTGTCTAACTACTGCTCTGAGTACTACTCTGAGTACTATGCATTTCAGAGTACTATACAAGATATACTATGACAGTACTGTACAAGATATACTATGAATTTCGGAGTACAAGATCTGGGGGCCCCAGTTTTGTATAACTACTGTATATATCAGTACTAATCAGGGTATTATAGCCTCCAAAATCAGGGGTTAAAGACTGAAACCTTAAACTGCAAAGAGGGGGGAAAGCAGCCAACATCTCATGTATATTCAGAGAACATGGTACTACTTCTGAAGTGCACAAAAACCAGACTATAAGCCGTATGTTAGTTTAACACAGTGACTAATGATTACAGCCCATCCTCCATTCTTATCCTAAATTAACCACTGGTTGATTTACTGCCTGGTACGCACAATCCTAATACCAGATTCAGGGAGGAAAACAAAGGGAGGAGGAAAGAGAATTAGTCACGCATAGAAGGGAGAAAGCAACGAACTGGGAGTTTAGATCAATACCAGCCGGGAGAATGGTGTAGCCCTCGGGATTTAGTTCCGGAGTTGAGGGTCGACGATGTTGTTGCCGCAACGATGCAAACCACACTGAGGCAGATCTGGGCAGCGATGGTTTCAATCGGGCGTTGACGGACGGGCAGGCGCGTGGGTGGATGCTGACAGGTGGCGTTGGATCAGGATGTAGCGGGGTTGGAGGGGCGGCGACGGAGGCCGCCGAGGTGAGGCTTCGAGGGCGGCGCGAATGATGCAGATGGGATTAGCGATCTAATTTATTTAGCGCTTCATTAGTTAACCGGATGGAAAATTAAGCGGGACTAAATAAGGAGTTCTGGAGGGAACTTATTGTCCATCGAGAAGTGGAGGAGGGAAATCGAGATCTGGAGGAATTTTTTGCGGGAATAATCCAGAGATTGTTTGATGAAATATTATGTTTGGAGAAAAAAATATATTAGATCTATAAATAATTCGAGAAATGTTAAAAATGAAAAACAATGGAGCATATTTTGTATTTATTTCATTACTGAGAAGGAAATAATATATAGTTATAAATAGTAATTTCTTTATGAAATGAATATAACAATATAATTTTGTGAATTTGTATAGCAAACATTGTAAAAAAAAAAACAATTACTTACCTTCATTCATACTGCCACCTCCAAGTCCGGTGACTCCGAGATGATGGACTGGTGGTGCGCCTCGATTGACGCGTAATGACATGGATGTTGCGTGCCCATGCCGCCTGTGGAGTCCGACGACCTGGCCGGGAAAAAGAGATTCATGTACGTGTGAGGAATTGATTGATGATCTGTCACTAACCGTAGAGAGAGGTTGATTGAGTGGGGAAGCCCCTGCGCCTGCTGCAATATGAGAAGACATGTGAAGTACATGTGCTCCCAAGGGACTCCGATAGTGAGAGAGCAAGGAACTTCCCAACCGATGATTGCTTTATATTTACCATGTTGTGTTTGTGATTTAATTGATGGAATAGAAATAAGGCACTGAGACGCTTATAAGCACTGAAGCGAGATGAAGGTGCGCCGCTGTCATCGCCCCTCCCTCGCCGGAGCGAGGCAAAACTTGCTGTAGTAGACAGTCAGGAAGTCGTCATGCTAACTGTTCTATTTTGATCAATTTTTCTATAAAGGATAGGTTAGAGATCTTTCCACTACAAGGTGATTTTGGATCAGTTCATTCACTTTTTGAGTCGTCTAATGCAAAATCAACGCCCAGATGGCATTGTACAACATCCTATCTTTGTTGTTCATCTTCTTCACTAAACCGCGCCATAGACCCTTGGATGAATCGCTAGCCTCTGTCGCCCGTGGTGCTCCCACGCCAGCCTCGTAGTCCTGACCTCCCCTCACCACCATCCCCGGTCATCCCTTTAAACCAGGGAACCACTAGATTTTTTCCAGCGGGCCTGCACCCCCTTTCATCAGAACTGTCAAGTTTCAGACTTGCCTTCGCCGGCTGCCGCTCGCTACACTTGTTCCTGGCCAAGGTCTTGTCGGTGTCTCCATGGCTTGCTATAACTTGCCTTGGTGCCACAGTCGACTACCTCGTGCTTCGCCACACATCCTTCCCATGAAATTCGATCGACCCAAATCCATTTTTTAGTCAACTTATACTAAAATAAATGTACTTGCTTGTAATACAATTTGGCCCCAATCGATTAATTATGTGCGATTGGCATGTATATGAGCCGCACGCCAAATACAAGAACGCGCACATACATGATAAAAGACAACTGCTATATGAACCAATCTGTGGTTGGATGATTAGAGGGACTTTCAGGATTTTCAGCGATGCGCATTCAGTGGGAGAAGACGTTCCCGTTGACGACGATGTGCGTACGGTGACTTCCTAAATTTCAAGATGATATGCCGGCTCAGTCTTTCGGAGGTGCTCATAGGGATAGGATGTGAGTGTGTATGTTCATAGGGTGAGTGTATGCGCGTATATATGAACGCTTACATCTGTACTGTGTGTATACGGATAAAAAATCTCTTTTTGACATGTACGGGATATAACAAACTTGTAGAGAAAATAGATGTGGCAACACACTTTGGGAGGTGGGCACACGCACACACGATTAGAGTTGGACGGCTCCCTGCACGACCGACACCAAGCTTCAATCAGCCGGTCGAGTTGTATAATAATTTCCCAAAATGAAAACACCACCAAAGAAAACCTTTTATTGATTCGTTCCTCATCTCTTACCTCGATCCCCTGTTCCGCCGCCGCGCGACCCGAGCGCTGGCCGCTGGCCGCATCGTGGCCACAGGGAGGCCGTGCCGCCGCCGCTCGAGTACACACCCAGCGTTGCATCCGCTCGATTCCATACCTCCACCGGCCGCTCTAGTCCACAGCCCACGCCGCCTCCTATAGCCGCTCGAATCCACTCGTCCACGGTCCGCAGGAGCTGCCGCCGGAGTCCACGGACGGGAGACTGGGAGACGGCGGAAGAACAGGATTTCGCCTCCGCCGACCATTACTTGGACGCTGGTTCTCCACAATCTGGTGGCGGGCGCCGCTGTTTCTCCACGTCGTCAGATCGAGCCAGCTGAGGTTTGAGAGCTAGAGCTTCAGAACTCTCGCTGTTGTGCCTCTTTTTCAATTTTTTCTTTAAAGGAACACACGACTCATTTCATTACATAGTAGTACTGGGTATATTCCTAGATCATAATGTCCAGAATTTCATTGCTGTCGTCAGATGCGTTGAGTCAGTTTAAAACTTCACAAAGTGTCAATCGTGTCAAACAATAAATCAATATACATAGTTCGAACAAAACCTTGTTTTCCATAACTTGTGAAAAATTAAGCTGACACATTACTTGAGCTGTCAAAGGCGTAGTTGTAAGGTTTCACCCTTGTACTCTGCACCAGCAAGAAAATCATATGAGGTTTGAATTATCCAGCACATTACTTGAGCAGAAAAGATAAGTTGACAGCACTCACTCTGAATGTTCAGCAGTGAGTAAGCTCAGTTTACCTGGGTTGTCAATCAAAGGTGCCTTCCATTTGCCTTGTTGTGCTTTTAGAGCTGCAAGTGAAATCTTGCATTTGCAGCGTAGTCACAACGCATACTGTAGAATATGATGTCCACTTTGGCTTAGCTCAGTATTATAAACTCGCTGTTGGAAAGTAACGATGGTTGAATACAATTTCAACTGTTTTAGCATTATAATAAATTCACTAATGATATTTGCTACTTTAACACAGAGGCGATGGATCTAACAACTATTAAAAAGTTATTGTGTTCTCCTAGACCAAGTGCAGACTATTTGGCTGGCGTAGATGGTTTTCTTGCTTTTGCATACACTGGAAAAAGTTCAGATGCCAAGATCCATTGTCCATGCGTCAAATGTGTCAATAGGAACTTGTTGAAGCGGGACACCATATATGATCATTTGGTGTGTGATGGAATGCTACTTGGATACACTGTTTGGGGTTGTCATGGTGAAACTGCAGGATACATCTCCTCTAACAAATGAAAAAGGTCAAAACAGGAAGGCATAAACTCTAATATGCGCCAACTAGTCCATGATATTTTCGTGAACATAGATAATGTGTCTCAAGTGAATGACTTTGATGACCCAAACCCTCCACAACACGGGCCAGATCCTGAAACCCAAGCCTTTTATGACTTGTTGAGAGAAGCAGATGTACCTTTGTGGAAAAGGATATTAGATTGCTCGCCCTGGGCCCAGTTAATTCAGCCAAAAGATATTGTGCTTTCAACTACCGAGGGTACCATTTTAGGCCTAAACGCTTGGATAAAGAGACACAAAATAGTGGAGTCATGGTAACTGCAAAAACTTCTAGTTATGATTCAGCACATGATGCCAATCCTGTTTTACGTGATGTGACGTACTACGGGAGGGTAATTGATATTGTCGAGCTAAACTACTCTGGACAGTTTTCAGTGGTGTTGTTTAAATGTGAATGGGTTAATGTGTTCTCAGGAACAGGAATGAAAAAAGACAAGTACGGTTACACACTTGTCAACTTCTCACATCTAATACACAAAGGAGAACAGATTGAGCATGAGCCTTTTATTTTCCCTAACCAGGCGAATCAAGTGTACTATGTGGAAGATGAATTGAATCCAGGTTGGTCTGTGGTAATGAAGTTGCCAAAGCCTAGAGATGTATATGACTTAGGCAACTTGGAATGGGAAGCGCAGACAGAAAATGAGCCATTCCATGTTTCACAGCTTAGAGAGAGTTTGAAAAGAAAGAACAATGAACAACATTGGGTTAGAAGAGACGTTGAGGGGACAATAGTGGATGCTAATAATGCTTCGAGCAACGAAGAATAGTTTAGGTTAGTAGCAATATGTTCTTGTGTTTCCATATTCAATTTGCAAGATGTGTTTTTACCTCTAGTATAATTTGTTGTTCAATCTTTCTATTCTTCAATTATGTTTTGTGCATTCTTTCTTTTATGTTGGGTTGACACTTTCATATCAGATATGAAATTTAGTGATAAAAGTAGCACAAAATGTCTCTTCTATTTTCTTGTTCGTGTTTTGAATTATTTTGGCTGCATGCTACAGGTTCAGACTGCATGCTACATGGAGGCATGGAGGGGGTGGTCGGCTGTGTGCTTTGTGTTGGTACAAAACAACCTACTCTTTTCTTCTTGCTGGCTTTCTGCTGACTACTTGACCAACTTGCTTGGTGATATACTGCTGTGTGAGACCATGTCTTGGTCAAAACTTAGTATACTCTTATATTCATGCTTGTAATTCGGTCAGCTGCGACACCACGTGCTTGTTTGGAACATCATTTTGTACTTTGGTCAACAACAGTTCAGAATTGAGATATACACATCTTGTTTGGAACTTTATTTTGTATACTTTGGGTACAGTTCAGAATTGGCATACTCTTACAGTGTTCAAAAATCCTGTTTTGAGATCACATGTTGCCATTTTCTAAAAGTCTGAATCTATCATGAAGCAGTATATATGTTTTAGTTTCTCTACATATACTTCTCTTGCTGATGTTTGGATTAGATGTTTAGACTCTCATGTGAAAGATGAAAGTTCAATGTTGATTGAAGTCTTTTTCTCCGAAGGGTGAATGCGGATTCTGTACCAAGTAGAAAGTTCAATGTTCTGCCAACGACACTCAGCTTTCTCATGATTTTTGCTCTTTGAACCCAGCTATCAAAATGCATTCAAATTTAGGTTTTCATTATTCCAATTACACGAAATAGTATCTATTGAATATGTTTCCCTATCTCGACGAATTAGCACGAATTCTGAATCAGGGTGGTCCAACTAATAAAAAAAGTCACAGATATAACATGTCAACATACAGTATACCTTTGATCGAAAACCGCTTCCCAAATACAACACGTAAACATACTTTTATACTTTATAATAAAAATATGGATCAATAAATCTTCAAAGCATATTAAATTAATTAAGTCCAAAATTACTTAAAAGTAGCTAGCACACCTTTTAATTTTAACAAATTTTGGAAGCAGAAAACATTTTTTTCCGAATACCCAAAAGAGCTGCACATCTTTTATATTAAGATAAGAGAAAAAATATTTACAAGATTACGAACACACGCACAGTACAAAGCACAAAACTTTGAGTTTGCACTCTCATAAAGTCTTAGAGAATAGGTTCATACGCACCCACGTAAAGGGAAATAATCTTTTTTAGAATTTTGTACAGGGAAATATCTTTTTTAGAAGAACTTACATGAAAAGGTCAGCTGCTATAGTTTGAGTCATGCCTTCTGTGGGCTTTGGTAGGTGGGCTACGCCAATTGTTTTATCCTAACATATCCCGCCAGTAATCAAACACGCATCCTCTAAACTTCTATACGTAGCTAACATGTGAAGGGCACAAGCCCATAACTATTACCTCAGAGGCCACGTGCTACGATGGGATCGACCTAAGAATTGATCGCATGCATCTTGCAACAAATCTTCTCATGACAAGAAAGAAAAATTCAATCCAATATTATTACATGTGTAACATTTACCTACGTAGATCACCTATGTGTTACAAACTTGTAACACAACGTTGCATATCATATATGTGTTACAATCTTGTAACACTCTCTGAACCGGCTTAAATAATGTGTTACAGTACTGTAACACATTCAACGTATGTGGAATATGTGTTACAACATCGTAACACTTCCCATAGAATGTGTTACAACTTAGGTGTGGACGCAAATTTTGTCTGACCGGGATTTCATCTAGTAACACATGTTTTCTTGTGTTACCGGGATGTGTTACCAAAGCTAATTCCTGTAGTAGTGTAGCATTCGCACTTCATAAATTCTTTCTTTATCATTTACCTACTCAAGGACGAGCAGGAATTAAGCTTGGGGATGGTGATACGTCTCCAACGTAACTATAATTCATGAAACATTCATGCTATTTTATTATCTGTTTTGAATGATTATGAGCTTTATTATGCACTTTTATATTACTTTTGGGACTAACCTACTAACCTGAGGCCCAACCCATATTGCTGTTTTATTGCCTGTTTCCGTATTTCAAAGAAAGGAAATATCAAACAGAGTCCAAACGGAATGAAACCTTCGGGAGTGTGATTTTTGGAAAGGATATGAACCGGGAGACTTGGAGTTCAAGCTAGGGAAGGTTCGAGGAAGCCAGGAGATAGGAGGGCGCGCCCACCTCCCCTGGGCGCGCCCCTGTCTCCTGGGCCCGTCGAGCACCCCCCGACCGACTTCTTTCACCTATATAATCCCATATACCCCAAAAACATCAAAAACAAAGATAGATCGGGAGTGCCGCCGCCACTAGCCTTTGTAGCCACCAAAAGTCAACCCGGACCCTGTTCTGGCACCCTGCTGTAGGGGGGGATCCCTCACCGGTGGCCATCTTCATCATCATCCCGACAATCTCCATGACGAGGAGGGAGTAGTTCACCCTCGGGGCTGAGCGTATGTACCAGTAGCTATGTTTTTGATCTATCTTTCTCGTGTTCTCTCTCGTGTCCCCTCTATGGCACGATCTTGATGTACCGCGAGCTTTGCTATTATAGTTGGATCTTATGATGTTTCTCCCCCCTCTACTCTCTTGTAATGGATTGAGTTTTCCCTTTGAAGTTATCTTATCGGATTGAGTCTTTAATGACTTGAGAACACTTGATGTATGTCTTGCCGTGCTTATTTGTGGTGACAATGGGATATTCACGTGATTTACTTGATGTATGTTTTGGTGATCAACTTGCGGGTTCCGCCCATGAACCTATGCATAAGGGTTGGCACACGTTTTCGTCTTGACTCTCCGGTAGAAACTTTAGGGCACTCTTTGAAGTACTTTGTGTTGGTTGAATAGATGAATCTGAGATTGTGTGATGCATATCGTATAATCATGCCCACGGATACTTGAGGTGACAATGGAGTATCTAGGTGACATTAGGGTTTTGGTTGATTTGTGTCTTAAGGTGTTATTCTAGTACGAACTCTTGAATAGATTGATCCGAAAGAATAACTTTGAGGTGGTTTCGTACCCTACCATAATCTCTTTGTTTTTTCTCCGCTAGTAGTTGCTTTGGAGTGACTCTTTGTTGCATGTGAGGGATTGTTATGTGATCCAATTATGTTATTATTGTTGAGAGAACTTGCACTAGTGAAAGTATGAACCTTAGGCCTTGTTTCCTACCATTGCATTACCATTTACGCTCACTTTTACGATTAGTTACCTTGCTGTTCTTATAGATTCATATTACAAATACCTTTATCTACCATCCATATTGCACTTGTATCACCATCTCTTCGCTGAACTAGTGCACCTATACAATCTACCATTGTATTGGGTGTGTTGGGGACACAAGAGACTCTTTGTTATTTGATTGCAGGGTTTCTTGAGAGAGACCATCTTCATCCTACGCCTCCCACGGATTGATAAACCTTAGGTCATCCACTTGAGGGAAATTTGCTACTGTCCTACAAACCTCTGCACTTGGAGGCCCAACAATGTCTACAAGAAGAAGGTTGTGTAGTAGACATCAGCCCTCTCTAGGATCATCGCCTGGATCCCGAGGGCCCAGGAGAAAGGCACATATCCGGAGGGTGCCCAGAAGGAGAGGTGGGAGGAGTGGCGGGGCCGGTGGTGCTGGATCATGGAGGAGAACCCGACGGAGTTCTGTCGGGGTGTTTGCAGAGCCCGCCGACCCGTGGCGCAGACTGGAGCGACCTCGACACCGATGATAAGAAGCTTTTGATCGCCACCACCAGGATTCATCGCCTCACCAAGGCCGGGCTCACCCTCGAGATGATTGGAGCGGCCTTCATCCGTCGCTGAATCGCCCCACTACACAACAAGGGGAGGCCGGCCTGGGACTTCAGGAATGCGGCAGACATCATGAGGATCCGCCCTGGCCTGAAGCATAACTTCACGGTGATGGGGCACACCCACTTCTGTCAAAGGCTTTTTCAGCTTGACGTGTTCAGCAACGGCAGGGTGGAGAGGACCGGCAGTGCCGGGAAGTTCGGCAAGGCCCTCAAGGGGCCCTTGTTCGGGTTGCCGGCAGGAGTGGTCCCACTGAGAAACAACTCTCGCCGGTCCAACATCCTCGCCATGATGCCGGTCTTCAACGCGCACGGCCTCAACCTGGCCTGGGTCGAGCCCCCGACACATAAAGTGCAGGAGTTCTTCGACACTTTGTTGGAGGATCTTGACCACGATGAGCCGCTGCTCATCCAAGACACCACCAAGGAGGAGCTGGACTACATCGCCGCCAGGGTGGCGGAGACGGAGCTTGCCATGGCGGCCGGCAGCACCGGTGGCATGGAGGATGAGGCCAACACGGCCGTGAAGGAGAGGGAGCTCGCCCAGTGGGCGATGTCTGTCGGGGAGGCCAGCGGCGTCAACACCGAGGTCCCCCTGGTGAAGATGTGGTCGAGCAGTCGGCCGAGGCTGACAACCATCCGGCGATGAAAAGAAGGCGTGTCCTGTGTCGGGCCAGCTTTGGTGAGCCAATCCGGTCTGGCAGGACCGAGCAGCGGCAAGAGGTCCAAAGGGAGTCCGCGCGTGTCACGAAGGCCGCGGTAGCGAAGAAGAAGGTCGTGGTGGCGAAGAAGAAAACGACCGCCTCTTCTTCATTCGGGTCCAAGCGTTGCCAGACTCCATCTCCTTCCCCTCCTCCCGCAGACATCGCCACGGAGGTCGTCTTCGATTATGGGTCCCTCAGCCTAGGAGGAAGAGGAAGGCAGCAGAAGAGGAGGTGGACGACGAGTAAGTATCTTGCCCCTCGTCACCTCCGTCCTTTCAGACTGCGCCGCCTCTCTTAAATCGTTTTCATCTTTGCAGGGACATGGAGACGCTGGCCCAGCGGGTGGCGAAGCACTACTAGGAAAAGGGCTATAGATAGGATTGATACTAATGGCGCACCAGGTAAGTAGTGCGCCACTACTATATACTAATGGCGCACCGGTTGGAGGTGCGCCATTAGTGTGGAAGACACTAATGGCGCACCAGGCACACGGTGCGCCACTAGTGTTGATTTTTTTTCCATTTTTCCATACACTCTAATGGCGCATCCGGTCGAAGTGCGCCATTACTAGTTCTAACTAGTAATGGCGCACGAGGCAGATCGTGCGCCATTACTGTTGTTTTTTTATTCTTTTCTTGCAAAACTAGTAATGGTGCACATAGGCCAGGTGCGCCATTACTAGTTTAGACTAGTAATGGCGCATTGTGACCAGATGTGCCATACTAATGGCGCACCACCAGTAGGTGCGCCATTAGTAACCAGGGTTACTAATGGCGCATTTGCTGCTGGTGCGCCATTAGTAACCTGGGACCCCAAGAAGATATTTGGACAGCCCCACACCTACCCACTCACTTTCCCCACTTCATTCCCTCCACCTCCTTCTCCAAGATTTCGGCTGCCTCCTCCTCCTCACCTCATTTCCGCCATAGATTCATCAAAATTAAGTGGTGAAATTACCTTTTTTTGATAGGTAAGTAAGGGGAAAGCTATCTTCATGATGTAGATCTACTTTTTTTTCTCCCTAGCTCGCTCCAACAACGTGCACATGCACTTTTTGTGGCCTAGCTAGATCTATGTATGTTTGTGGTGTTGCTTGTGTTTGTGGTGTTGCATATATGTTTGTGTTTGCAGGTACCGGTATTTGAAATGCGATAGTTGCCAATATTTTGCCGGAATGTTGATTCATTTCTGTTTCGGCGAGAATTTTGGCACTATGCATTCTTTTTGGTCCTATTTTTAGGGAAGGTCATGCCAAATTTTTTCTTGGTTCTAAAATATCGTTTTGCTCTACCCCGCAGGCGACCATGGTCCGCACGATGACCGAAGGCATCGTGAATAGGTTTTTGAGCTCCGCGAAGGCCGAGATGCTTCAAAAGAACGAGACGGAGATAAGATGTTCGTGTCGAAGATGCAAGCTGAAGAGCCTTATTGCGGACCCGGATTCCGGGCAGGTGCGGGACCACCTGCTCTTGCGTGGTTTCATGGATGGCTATCGGTGGCAAGGTGATGAAGATGACTATGAAGTCGTCCATGGGGGCCGGGCAAGAAATGAGGAAGGGCAACAAGACAAGTACCACCACGGCGAGGGCAGGCGAGAAGACGAAGAATCTCCAGGACATGATCACGGCGGTGATGCTGTACACAGTCATCATGTAGAAGATGTCGTACATGATGATGAGGAAGATCAAGACGAAGGGCATGATCATGAAGATGAAGATGCCGGAGCAGACGACGATGGAGGCTGGGTACAGGACCCTCATATTCAAGAGCTGCTTCTCAAGCAGACGGATAACGCAAGAGCTGCCGCCCGAGAGAAAGCCAAGCTGGATCAACTGGAGATAGACGCGGTTACTCCATTGTATGAAGGATGCAGGCCCGAGGATACCCGCCTGAAAGTAACGCTCATGGCTCTGGAGATGAAGGTAAAACACAAAATGACCGACGCATGCTTCGACGAGAACATGTCATTCTGGCACGAACGTCTTCCCAAGGGGAACAAGTGCCTGACCAGTTTCGAGGACGCGAAGAAAATCGTGTGTCCTCTGGATTTACCGCACATGAAATACCATGTGTGCATGATCAATTGCATCATTTATCGAGACGAGCACGCAGAGTCTACCATATGTCCGGTGTGCGGCGTCACTGGATACAAGAAGAGGAAGAAAGCTCCTCGAAAATCGGTGCGGTACTTTCCGATTGCTCCTCGTCTGCAGCGGTATTTCGCGGACCCTAAGGTAGCAAAGCTCCTGCGTTGGCACGCGGATAGGGAGGAGAAGAAGCGGGAAGATGACGGAAATGATCCGGAGATAAATAAAAAAGACAAGATGCTGAGTCACCCTAAGGATGCGAGCTAGTGGCAAGCGTTGAACTTCGAATACCCAGAACTTGGGAAGGATCCAAGGAACATCGTGCTGGGCATGAGCACCGATGGAGTCAATCCGTTTGGCAGCCAGAGAAGCACACATAGCACCTGGCCTGTGTTTGTGTGGATGTACAACCTTCCCCCCTGGTTGTGCATGAAGAGGAAGTACATTCACATGAGTATGCTAATTGAAGGGCCGAAACAACCAGGGAACGGCATCAATCTGTATCTCGGGCTGCTGAAGGAGGAGCTAGACACGCTGTGGAAAACGCCAGCCAATACATGGGACGCCGCAGAGAACGAATATTTCCCTATGAGAGCCGCACTGCTCATGACGGTGCACGACTATCTCGGTTACGGATATCTCGCGGGGTAGGTAGTCCACGGATTTTCTGGATGCGTAAGGTGCATGGATGACACAACGTATCGCCAGCTAGATAGAGATCACGGGTCTTCGAAAACCGTGTTCATGGGACATCGAAGGTGGCTTCGCGACAATGTCCCATGGAGGAAACGCAAGGATCTGTTCGATGGTGAAACCGAACCCCGAAAACGCCCGTGTACGAGGAGCGGCAAGGAAATAGACGAGCTATTGAAAAATTGGAAAGACTGCCCACTGCCGGGAAAGAAGCAAATGGCGCCAGAGCCGGGAAAAAAGCGAAAGGCGCCAGAGCCGCTGCTGAAGGTATGGAAAACGAGGTCTGTTTTCTGGGACTTACCGTACTGGAAGATCCACCGTGTGCCTCACAGCCTTGATGTCATGCATATCACGAAGAACGTGTGTGAGAGTCTGCTTGGTACCCTGCTCAACATGCCAGAGAGGACCAAAGATGGGCCGAAAGCAAGGGCAGACTTGAAATCAATGGGCATCAGGCAGGAGCTTCACGCTAATGATGATGATGATGATGATGATGATGATGATGATGATGAGGCGAAGCAGGACATAGAAAGTCGTCGCAAAGGCAAAAAGGCCAAGAAGACCGGAAATGACTACCCTCCCACGTGCTTCACTCTAAGTCAGGAGGAGATCGAGCAGTTTTCCACCTGCCTCCTAGGAGTAAAACTTCCTTACGGTTACGCGGGGAAGATAAGTAGATACATAGACCCAGCGAAGCAGAAGTTCAGCGGGATGAAGTCTCACGACTGTCACGTGCTGATGACGCAGATACTTCCAGTTGCAATCCGTGGGATCATGGACGCACACGTCTGTGAAACGCTATTTGGCCTATGCAACTTTTTCGACGTCATCTCTCGGAAGTCGATTGGCGTGAGGCAACTCAGAAGGCTACAGGAAGAGATCGTGGTGATACTATGCGAGATTGAGATGTACTACCCGCCCGCATTCTTCGACGTTATGGTGCATCTGCTGGTCCATATCGTGGAGGATATCATCCAACTCGGGCCAACGTTCCTGCACAGCATGATGCCGTTCGAAAGGATGAATGGTGTCATCAAAGGATACGTTCGCAACATGTCACGTCCAGAGGGAAGTATAGCCAGGGGCTTTCTGACCGAAGAGTGCATCTCCTACTGCTAGAATTATCTAGGCATCGAGAACCCCGTTGGTTTGCCCGTCAATAGGCACCTAGGCAGGCTCGCTGGATGGGGTCACCGTGAGGGTCGCCGCGAAATGCATGTCGACTTCGAGGGTTGACTCGCCGACTTTGAAAGAGGAAACCTAGTCGCGCTACAACACACAGACGTGGTCGATCCTTGGGTGGTAGAGCACAAAACCTTTATTGAGAAGACGTACAATGACCGAGGCCAACAGAGGATGGACGGAGATATACTCAAAGAGCACAACTCATGTTTCACGCGTTGGTTAAAGCAGAAGCTTCTGTCATACCCTTTACATGAAGATTCTTCCGCGGAAGAACAACTCATATTCGCCTTGTCACAGGGCGCCGAGCACAACCTGATGACCTATGAGGCGTGTGATATCAACGGCTACACATTCTACACCGAGGACAAGGACATGAAGAGCGATGGTTATCAGAACTCCGGGGTAACGATGGAATCCTACACTGGTAAGGACAAGGACAGATACTATAGAAGGATCGAGGAGATCTGGGAGCTGAGCTACGCTGGAGAGAAGGTGCCGATGTTCCGTGTCAGATGGGCCAAGAGCGTCCTAAAATAAGACTGGTATTTCACCACCATGGTTATACCCGAAGCCAAATCCAAGACCGCGGGCGCAAGCGTCACCGCGAAAAATGAGCCATGGGTACTAGCTTCCCAAGTGGACCAGTGCTTCTTCATTACCGACCCGCCAAAGCCCAGTCGTGTTGTCGTGAGGAGAGGCAAAAGGAAGATCATCGGAATGGATGGAGTAGCCAATGAGCAAGACTTCGACAAGTACGGAGACCCGAAGATCGAACATGACGACGACGATGAAGTAGCAGCACACACCATAAGAAGAAGCAGGACCACCCTACCTAAAGGACATCCATTCCACAGAAGAACTCCATTTGCAAAAAAGAAGGGCAAGAAGATTGTGAATAGATAGCTAGCTAGGATCGATTGTATTTAAATCGTAGTCTTCATTTCTCGATTGTATTTCATGGGCCCTTTTTGATATCATGAATATTTTTAAATTTCATGGGCACTTTTTGAATTCATGAGGACACTTGATCTCGATCCCCCTCCATCTCGATCTCGATTCCCCCTCCATCTCGATCTCGATCCCCGCACCCTCCCCCGCTCCACTGCCGCTGCCGATGATATTTTCAAGTAAGAAATTTGAACATATTTTTAAAAAAATTATTACTGTTTTTATAAAAAAATATTACTGTTATGATTTAGACAAGTTTGAACATATTTAAACACAAATAAATATAAAAACAGCATTTAAAATGCATAAAAAAATATTGGGGAGCCTGGGAATCGAACCCAGGACCTCCTGGTGTGTGTGCTGCATGCTGACCAGTCAGGCTAGTGGGTGGGTTCTGTTGTAGATAGGGTTAGGTTGTAGATATGGTTAGTGGGCTAGATTAAAACAAAATTCTAATGGTGCACCAAGGGGAGGTGCGCCATTAGAGTAGTCATACTTATGGCGCACGACTGGACGGTGCGCCATTAGAACCCTCCCCCTAGCTATCCTCCCTCTCTCTCGCCAGATCCCCTTCGACCCTCTCTCCCTCGCCACCAGATCCACCCGCGTGCTGCCCCGACCCACGACGCCGCCGCCCCGACTCCACCCCTGCCGCCCCCGCGCCCCCGCGCCCCCACCCCCGCCGCCCCGACCCTCGCCGGACTCCTCCTCGCCGTCTGCGGCTTCTTCCACATCCTCCAGGCCTCCGCTGTCGTCGGCCGCCAAGGCACAAACCACCTCCTCGGACGGGGCGCTCTTCCTTGCGCTCTCCTCACCAACCACGACGCCGGCCACCTGCTCCTCACCAACCACGACGTCGACCACCTGCTCCGTCGTCGCTGGCAGAGGTTACTCCACCTAGCTGCAGCACTCGTGTGCTTGGCGGCTAGGGTTTGCCTCCAACCTCTCCCCTCCCCCATCAACGAGAGGAGCATCCGGTGCCCCCGCCCTCGAGTTCGTCGACGGCGCCGTCCTCCAGCCTCAGCCGCCGCAGGTACAGAGCCCCCGATTCCATCTTCCCCCTCGCCCCCAATTCAGTTTACTGTTAAATGACAGTAATTCAGTTTACTGTTAAATTTCAGTTTCACAGGCTAGTTTCCAACAAACAAAGCCTATGCTTATGAAGAATAAATAAGCTAAAATGAGATACTAATCCTTTTTTACTTTGTTTGTTCAGATTGTTGGAAATTTTAAGCTCTCAATCACTGAAGGCCACTGTAGTTCTTTGAATTCAACCATTTAGGTGAGCTACAACTACGAGGATTTTGGAGTAGTACTCTGAAACTGTTGCTGTTAGAACATGCTGTTACTTGCTGTCAGTTAACTGAATCAGTACATTTTCTTCAGTCTAGTGATGCAGCAATTTCTTCAGTCTGGTGTAAATGTAACTGACTACTGGTCAAATACTCTAGTGTATTTAGTGTAAATCTAGTCTGAAACAAGTAGAGCTCTTGGTGATTTGCAAATTCAGTTTAAATAAAAATTTGGTACATGACTACTGATCATGTATGAAAGATGTTGCTATTGGATGAGCACAAGAACTACTCAATAGATAATTGATTTTGTAGAACAAGCCTTGTTGCCAGTTTTGAACCAATAGATAATCTTAATTGAAATTTGACCATGTCTGGTTGCCAGCCCTAATGAAAAAAGCAACTGCATTTCCAACAACCTGCTAGGTAGAACAATCCATTTCCAACAACCTGCTAGGTAGAACAATCCATTACTACATGATTGCAACTGAATTATCAACTCTATGTACTCTGTATGTTGTGGCATGTGGTGTGGTCCGAGTGATCAGGTTTCAAGTGATTTTGAATTTTTTGCTCTGATTGTTGCTCAAAGAAATTTAGCAAAAAAATGGGGTCCTGGGAGACGCCGTTGCTGGTTGAGGCCCTTGAGAGGCCCTTCGTGTCGTGATGATTTTGCAGGTACCCCGAGAGGCCCTTGAGTTTGCCGGAATGTCGATTAACTTTCGTTCCGGCAAATTCGGGTACTCCATATGTCCTATTTTCAGCAAAGGTCATGCTGAAATTTTCCGTGAATTTTAGCATGATTTTGCTAAAAATCGAACATATGAGGTACTTGCTACTAATGCATGGGCCGGGGTATCTTAGTACTTAATTAAGTAGGATCAACTGCCCCTTTATTCTTGCTGTATTAAACCATAGGTGGCAATAGAGCCAAGTGATTAGTGCCAAGTGATTAGGCCCAACCTAGGGTGCCTCGGCATCGATAAACCCTAAATGATGAAAACTTAACTTGGCTGCCCCGGATGCCTCGGTGTGGATGAGAACCTAAATGATGTATGCTTAGGCTTTTAGGATGCCTCGGCATCGACAAACCCTAAATGATGAAAGCTTAGGCTTTTAGGGTGCCTCGGTGTCGACAAACCCTAAATGATGAGACCATGATCTTGTTCCTTGACAATAACCAACTTTTTGACCAAATGTTTTTCCTATTTAGAGCGAAACATGGCCCACAACGATGAGGCCGGTGGTTCGGGCGGCAAGCAATTCTGGGAGCTGTCCCAGGAGATGGAGGAACAACCTCACCGCTATGAGGACGCCGAGGAAGACACCGATCCTGATTACACAACCCCTAGTGGCGTCGGGGATGACACCACTGATGGTGCCGCCGAGGATGCCACCACTGATGATGGCGACGCACACACAGATGGCAGCCAACCGAAGAAGCAAAGGAAGGACCGGCGCCCGAATGCGCTCCGCACCCTCAAGGAGGAATTCACTCAAGTGGACTCCGACGGGAATCCAACGGAGCCCAAACATATAGTCAAGGGGTACTTGCTTTAGCTCGGGTGCATTTTCCGGAGCACCGTCTCGATCAACACCGAGAACATTAGGCATAAGGATCGAGGGAATTTGCGCAACCTCCTCTTCACGAAGCTGCACGAACGATACAAGTTCCCCGCCGATTTTGAAAACACACGCCTCTCAGGGAATAAAGTGAACAGTGCCGCCCTCATGAGGATGAGCATGGCCCTGTCTACTTGGAGAAGCGCGGTGAAGAGAATGATTGATAAAGGTGATAGTTATGAGAAGATCAAGGCGAAATATCCTATGATGAGCGAAGATGACTACAAGGAGTTCAAGATAAAGTGCGAGAGCAGTGCAACCTCCGAATCAAGTCAGTGGGGGAAAGAAATGCGGGAGTTGAACTTAGGGGAACAAAAACTCGGTCCCGACGGTTACAGAGTGGCGGAGCCTATATGGGACAAGGAGGACGCGCAGCGTGCCGAGCAAGGCCTACCACCCCGCTTCGAGAAATACAGCGGTAACAAGCAGACCAGGAACTATGTCAGGGCCCGGTACAAGGAGGACCCGATAACAAAGGAGCTTACCACGGATCCGAAGACCAGGGCGCTTGAGCTTGTTCTAGTAAGGAATACACCCCCGCGTAATAAGCTCCATATGGTTGCACTCTAATTAATCCCCAATATTTCTAAATGGTTCACGTTCCTTTCGCAGGACACTGAAAGCAGTAGCGCGGGGTCGTCTCAGAGCTCCCTTTTCGACACCCCTTTAAATAGGGCATTGAACGTAATGAAAAACAAGGATAAGCTCACTAAGCCGACGTCAGCTGGTCGTGTAGCCGGCAAAGGCTTGTCCACAAAATGGGGGTCATACTATACCGCTGGTGTGCGGAAGGAGAAAAAGACCAGGTCGGAAAGCCAGTCGCGCGAGGTTGAAGAACTCAAGGCACAAGTGGCGCGGATTCCAGAGCTTGTCCAAGAGCAAGTGGAACAACAACTGGGAACGAAGCTCAACGCCATGGTGCCTACGTTGATTCATGGGCTGACGACGTGGATTGCGGGCGGCCAACAGGGGCCTCCCCCGGTTCCTAGCTTCACGGCCAGCAACTCGCACAGCGCGCAGGCGGCGCCATTGGTGTCTCCGGCGGCGGCGCCATTGGTGTCTCCGGCGGAGGCGGTATTCGTGTCTCCGGCGCCGGCATGGGCATTGGAGCTTAATGCACCCGGGTGTACACCGGCCGGCATCTCGCCAGCAAGCGCCCCCTCCGTCAGTTGCACGCCCACCGTTGGCGGTGCCTCGACATTAGTTGAGCTCGACGGCATCACGGTAACTAAGCCTCTCGGCCGATGACTTCATCTCCTTGCCTTTGACTGGGCATCCCTGACGCCCTGTACATGTTTTCGCAGGGCACCGCCGACGTTCCTTGCACTCTTCTGCACTTCATGGGCGCCGAGTTGGTCGATGTCGCCAAGGGCAGAATCATTCAACCGGGCAACCCCATGTTCCACGGTAATCCGATGCCACCCATAGTGTATAGGGTTGAAGTGGTTTGGGTGCTGCCAGGCTGCGACAAGCTGTTACCTCCGATTCGACCCGCTGGGGCCGACGAAGAAGATGAGATGACCCTCAGCGCCTGCGTAAACTGGCCCCTGCTTTGTCCAAAGACCCAGATTCGTTTGGGGGCGGGGGACACCACCCCACAGACATGACCGCCAGTCGTGCCGGCGCCAAGCCATGGCAAGAACGCCGCAATGCTACCGGACCTGCCGGACATCCCTATGGCACAGGATCCGGACAGCCCTATGGCACAGGATCCGGACAGCCCTATGGCACAGGATCTGCGACGACAACAACGACGGTACATTTACCAAAGTTGATAAGTACTTTGCCGAACATGGGTACACTGACGAGTTCTGCGGGCCTCTTTCTCAAGAACCCAACCAAGACGACCGCGATCTAGCTAGTACGACGGAGAAATCCAATTGCAACAGGCGTCGTCTGGCGTTCAGTTCTCAGGACACGCCTCCAGCTCCCGCCTTCACCGAGGCTCAGATAGCTGAGGTGCAAAATATTATCAGCCCCAACACGCTCAAGAAGGCGGTCTGTGAGCAGAACTCGGTCCCATTACAGGAGATCAAGAAGAAGGGACGGAAGCGAAAGACTAACAAGGGTGCCGGTGCGAGCCAGCCGGCACCGAGTTCGATCTGTGCTCAGGACGGGCCACCTTCACCTAAGGATATCTCGAGGAGGGTGCATGTGGCGGGTAGGGCGATGCTACCACCAAATATGCTGAATGCTGCAACCGGTGCTATGCGGAGTCTGCACGACAGGGTTCTTTCTTTGGAGAAGCGGCGTCTCAGAGAGAATGATGTGGCATACCCGGTTTTCGTGGCCAAGGTGCCAGAGGGCAAGGGCTTTATGGATGGCGACATTGGGGGTACAATCGTCCTGCGATTTGATGACATCTTTGCTATGTTTAACCTTCATCCGCTGCACTACACCTTTGTTTGGCTGTTTTCGCTGAGTATGGAGATGCGGATCATTAGAGACAAGACCCCGGACATCGTGATAGTCGACCCCTTCTACATGCATGCCAAGCACTTGAGCAGTGCTGGGGACCGCCAAGTTGCGAGTTCACACCTCGAAGGCGTCATTCTGGCAAACCCAGATAAGGATAACTTCCTTGTGGCTTACTTTCCCGAGTAAGTCATCCCTTAACCGCCCCGTAACATATGATTTCTTAGATTTCGATCGTTCTTTTTTTTCTAACATTCCGTGTTCTGTGCAGTGACACACACTGCACACTCATCCTCTTAAGCCCGAAATATTCCATGGCCACGTATTTCGACCCGAACCGTAACTCCAAGATAGACTACAGAAATGTCAAGAAAGTTCTTGATGATGTTCTCCCCGGCTACGCCAAATCTGGAGGCACCTTCACCAGGGAAGTTCGTAAGTACGGCAAGCACACCTTCTCAGACAATACGAATTTCTGCTGCGTCAAGCAGCCGCCTGGCTGTCAGAAGGATGCCTACCATGCCCTCCATCACATGCGGGCGATCGTAAGGGACCATCATCAACTTCTGCTACCAGATAGTCTCAAAGATTGGGCCGCGAGGTTGTCGGCAACCCAGGACGCGGACCTCAGACAAGAATTCTTTCGCATCCAGTCGGAGTTTGCGGACATCATCCATCAAGATGTCCTTCATACCTCGGGGCAGTTCTACCTCAGATATCAACCGTCCAACAATGAGATAGATGGAACGCTACAAATGTAGGGTGACAACGACCGCGATTTCAAGACCATCACAACAGACGACGGCTTCATCCACGCTCCTGTCCGATGAGTCGAGTCGAAAGAAGTGATGTGTAGTTCTGAAACATTGATTGGCTCATGTTGTAATTAAACTTTAATGAATTCGTATGTCTCTTTGGTTTGGACAGTCATTCAACTTAGATGTAATCGATGCTATTTATTAGTAGGATCATGAATCGTGCTATTAATGTCTTGCTTTTCTCTTCCGGTCCTTTTGTTGCATACTTACATATTGCTTATGTATTGTCTGTTGTATGTTGTTTGGCTTGTGCATAGAGATGTCGTTGTATGTCGTGTACAAGGGTAAGGTTCCCGGAGTCTATGACAACTGGGAGGAGTGTCGGAGACAGGTTCGCCATTTCAGCGGTAACAGTTACAAAGGGTACACCACTAGGGCGGAGGCCGAATCTAGATACGCCCGCTATCTAGCGGGAGAGAGGAGGGAGCGTTGGAGGAACCAGATGAAGACCAGTTTGATCGCGATGATGCTCATCGTGATGACCGCAGTTCTCTTTTATGTGATGGTAGTTTAGATGATCGATATCGACTTGTAATGTGAAGACAAACTCGATACTCGCGGTCTTGAGACTTGTAATGTTTTATCTTTGTTCAGTTTTTTGAATTCGGAGACTAATATGATGAATTGTATTCAGAGACTAATCTTCTATTGTATTCGATGAATCTGATGTTGCTGTGTGCTGCTGTCTATATTCTGTCCAATAATATATTTTGTAACCTGTGCAAAAAATAGAAAAGCAAAAAAAAACAAATATTCATACTAATGGCGCATCAAGGAAGAGTGCGCCATTAGTATGCCAAAGGATACTAATGGCGCATCAAGGCAGAGTGCGCCATTAGTGTGACAAAGCACATGGTTACATATGGCCCCCCGGGAGGCATACTAATGGCGCATGGAGTTACATACTAATGGTGCACTTCCTGGTGTGCCATTAGTAAAAAATACTAGTGGTGTGCTACTAATGGCGCACTGGTAATGCGCCATTAGTAGGCAAAACCAGTGCACCATTAGTAGGCTTTTTCCTAGTAGTGAAGAGAGCCAAGGCCTCGACGGGCAGCCAGCCCCCGGCGGGCACCTCGAGTGTGCCGCTGGTGCTGGAGAGCAGCCCGGATAGTAGCCCTCGGCGCAGCCCCCACCTCAGCCCCCAGTATGTGTTCACCACCCATTCCTCATCAGCATGTGCTGGGGTACAGTCCTTGGGCACTAACCTTGCCGTGGCTGCAAGAGGAGGACGGTAGTAGGAGGAGTCACTAAGGGCCACCCCCAACACGCCGCCCCCATCAACCACGCCGCCCCGAGGGGCGTCCCCGGCAAGGACGCCAAGCACCGAGCCCATGCGCACGGAGGAGGACGAGACGAACCCGGGACCGGAGGCTCCGTCCCGGCACCGAATGTTGGTGGGAAGGGGGCCAGTTCTTTCCAGCATGGCGCGGGTAAATCATTCGCCTTCTGTCCTTGCTCATTTTTCTTCTTTTGATCTCTAGTTCAGCTCTGCCTCATCCTCCTTATTGGCATCTAGGCGCTCCCCCAGCGTACCAGGAGAACACAGACACCGTCATCGAGGAGGTCGCCAAGGACGCTGAGGCCAAGGCCAACAAGATCGCTGCCGAGGATGCCGCCCCAGATGCTGTTGGGGATGCTGCCAAGGGGCCGGCCAGGGAGACCGGCAAGGCCGCTGCTGAGGAGGCCGGCAAGGGGCCTACCGGGGAGGCCGGCAAGGCCATTGCCGAGGAGGGGGCGTTTGACGACCAACCTTCCTCCTCTGCTGCCTCTGGCTCGGACAAGTACCTGAAGGTGGGGGACGACCTATTCATCCACCTCCCAGGGACGACGAGCACCAGAGCACCCACTGAGGGGGAGGTGTTCGATGATGAGGTGCTTGCCGCCGCCGGGCTTTAGGTTGTTGACGAGCCGAGCGCGAGTGGCGGCGGTTCCCAGGAAGAGCGGCTCCTCCAAGCCATGAGCGCTAACTTCAACAAGATTCAGGCGCTCCACCGCGCCCGTCTGGACAAGGTGAAGTCCAGGGTGGCGGTGGCGAACAAGGCGGAGGCGGACCTTGAGGAACGCGTCGCCGGGGCGCATGCCTGGTTCCGCCAGGCCCATGAAGAGTTGAGGGTTGCCCAAGATCAGCTGGCCGAGCGCAAGCAAGAGCTCATCTTCAAGCAAGCCGATGTCGAAAAGGCTTAGGAGGCGGCGAGGGCACAGACCGCCAAGGACGAGGCCGTCCGGCACCAGCACCAGGCCGCGCTAAATTCCTAGGAGGAGGACCTTGCCGCCTGTGAGGAGGAGCTTGCCGCAACACTCCGCGGCAAGGATGAGGAGGTGGAGAAGCTTGTCGTGCAACGGACCCAGGAGCTGGAGCAGAGGCACGAGAAGGCACTCAATGCTCAGGCCGACAAGGTGAAAGAACTGGAGGTGGAGCAGGACGGGCTGAAGGAACAAACCCTGAAGCTGGCGAAGGAGAAGGACACGCTCAACGGTGCTCTGGTCGAGGCGCAAGCCGTGGTCCTCGGCAAGGCTGAGCAGCTCTCCAAGGCCAACAACTCCATCAAAGACCTAAGGCTGAAGCTGGAGGGTCTTGAGGAGATGCTTTCGGGGGCCAGGGCCTGGGAGGAGACCCTAACCAAGAATCTGGAGAAGGAGAGGTAGCTGAGGAGGAATGACGCCGCCAACCACGAGGATTTTTATGAAGGGAGAAAACCTCTGGATCAGCCACCTCGCCGACGTCACCGGCAGGATCACCAAGAAGCTGGCTCACATGGGGATGCCAAACGTGAGGTATGCCCCAGAGCCGAACGTGAGCCCCAACGCCAAGCTAACCCAGTTCTTTGAGGGGGTTCTTGGAGCCTTGGAGTTGTTTCTCTATAACAGGGTGAGCTCTCTCGCCAATGAGGCTCGGCTGCTTTGCCGCGGTGCCATGACCAAGGTCATCACCAAGCTGGCATACTGGAACCCCAACCTCGACTTCGACGCCACGCTCTAGAGCTTGCCGGAGGATGCGGACCTCACGGTGCTCAAAGAGCGTATCGAGCCCATCATCAGCCGCGTCGACAGAATCCAGAGGGTAGAGGGCCAGCACCGGGATTAGGCACCCCGTTTCTCATCGCCGCTGCAGGTTCATGACCAAGATAGTTTTAATCTTTAGTTAGAACCGCAGCAACAATTGATGTAATATAACTCCGCAGTGCTTTGAAACGATGCATGTTATTTCCCTGTTTAATCTCTCTTTGTATGTCCACCCTACGTTAATTGGGTAGGCTTGCCGGCGCGTAAACCCAAGCCGCAGCGCTTTGAAGGACCGATCCTTTAGCGGCCGACTGGGTGTGCCTGCTGCCAGGCGAACAACCTTACCGCTCGTAGTGCGGCCGCTCGAACTGTCGAGCCGGCTCGAGACAGAACAAGAGTGTTTCCAATAGCGGAAGGCCACCCTGTCATTCTCGATGTAGCCGCTCGATCTGTTGAGCGGACTCGAAACAGAGCAAGGGCGTTGCCAATAATGGAAGGGCCCCATCGCATGCGGGTTTCTCATACAGAGGGAAATATCTCCGAGGGGAATAATCTTATGTAAAAAGAAAATGCTCAAAGTTTTGGGTGACTTAGCTTTTCTATCGCTGCGCGAGCATTCACCGCATCCGCAGCCGATGCCGCTCGTTTGATCGCCTTCTCCCTTGGAAGCCATGGCGATGAAGAACTGCTGAACTGACTGCTAAACCGGATTCTCACAACTGTTCCCCCTACCTAGCACACCAAAGATGTCGGTGGAAAACGAAACCTATGGGATCACTGGAATCCCTACTACGGTCGGCGGGTGCGGGGTTGTGTAAAGAGCGGGATTAGGAGTCAGCAAGCACACAGATTGTTTACCCAGGTTCGGGCCACGAGGATGCATAATACCCTAGTCCTATTTTGGTGTCTATTTGATTATTCTTGGAGTTCTTGAGATAGCTACGATGCGTAACTTGTCCAAGGGTCCGAATCCCTCTCCAATATGCCTCGGTCCTCCTTCTATAGAAAAAGGGGACGCCATAGTGGCACACGGGAGGTGGAAAGGTGTACAGTGGCTAAGCTTATCGCCCGTCATTACGGGACAAGAAGCATTAAATGCGCCCCTTAGGTGTCCCCTTGCTGTATCAGGGACGGTAATGAGGCCCGTCTCATCCATCGCCGCCTCGTCTTACCCTGACACGCGTCCAGGCCAGCGAGGTGTGCAGCGCCATGTAGGCTGGTAGGCTGCTGAGTTGGCATGGTGGTAGGGTCTTCATGAAGATCTGCATGCCACCACGCAAGTGCTTGCTGAGTTGACCGAGAGGCCTCGCGTCGCTACACAGGTGCTCGCCTAGTTGGTGGGCTGGCAGCTGCATAGGAACGGCGGTGGAATCTTGGTGGGCGTGGGCCTGGCTGTGGCCCCACGGATATCCTAAGCAAGGGCCTTGTCGGGGCCGCGGCAAGGGTCTTGCCGTGGCATTGCGGTCGTCCCCGGCAAGGATCTTTCCGGGGGTCTCGTGGGTATCCTTGGCAAGGATCTTGCCGAGGATCGTCGTCTTCTAGTTCTCATCTGATCTTCTGTGCTTCTGGTCTTCACAAAGATCTGCACGCCACTATGGAGGTACCTCCCGAGCCTTGGTTCCAATGTGATTGATGGCATCGGAACCCTTGGGCTCAAGGGTGGCGTGCTCTGCTGGCGTTAGGCAAGTTGCCCCCGCAAGGCTCTTGCCGGGGCCATAGAAGCTGCCCCGGCAAGGGTCTTGTCGGGGGAATCTACCTCGCCCTCTTGATTCTTGTGTCCCTGATCCTGGCGCTGCCTTGATCGTCTTGTGGCTTCGACTCCTCCCTCTGCCCTGCTAAGTGTGGCCGCAAGCGTGGCTCTGACTGCTCGTGCACCAGTAAGGGGTACAAAGGAGAGCCCCTACTTTTGTACACCGACAGGAGCCCCCGGGTCTGGGCCGCACATAAGTGCGACACGTTGTTGGGCTAGGCCCAGAACGGTGCGCGGGCAGGCGGGGCGGATTTTACCGTGGTAACTTCCTTATCTGTTGCGCTTCCCCATGACCGGCATTGAACGCGCGATGTGGGGGTCGTGCGTGATGTGGGGGTCATGTGTGGGGCGCTCGCTGCACGCATGCGTCATGTCGCAGTAAATGGTAAAGAGGCGGCCCGCGCCTTCCCCATAAAAAGGAATAACCGCAGTCGCGCTGCTCATTTACCCTCTGCGCTCTCCCCAGTCTCGGAATCGCCGTCCCTTCCTTCTTCCTCCTCAAGCTCTTGCTTTCGCTCGCCGCCGCCACGCCTTCCATTGTTATTGATCCCCTGCCTCCTTCCAGCTGCCATGGCGCCCAAACCCAGCAGGGGCAAGGGAGCGGCCAAGGATGCCAGGGAGAAGGAGGTGCTGGAGAGCGAGGCAGCGGTGCGGCGGACGCAGCTCGCCTACTTCCCGTCAACGATCGATGCAATCCACCTCAAGGACTTCTTCCAGCCCCTGTGGGGGAGGGGGACCGGAAACCCCGGGGGAAAGATATGGGCCATAAAAGGGGAGCACACCAGCCCACAAGGGGTGGCGCGCCCCCCCATGGAAGGATGCCGAGTGGGGGAAGGGAAAGAGGGGGTTCGGCCCCCTTTTTTTCTGTCCTTCCTCTTCCCTTTCCCCCTCCGACAAATATGGAAGGGGGAGGCCGAGTTGGGGAGGACCCAAGTAGGATTCATCCTACTTGGGTGCACCCTTGTTGCTCCCATCCCCCTCCCACCTATATATATGTGGGGAGGGCTGCCTAGAACATAGAACATCAATTGTTAGCCGTGTGTGGCGCCCCCCCCCCTCCACAGTTTACACCCCCGGTCATATTCTCGCGGTGCTTTGGCAAAGCCCTGCGCGGATCACATCACCATCACCATCACCACTCTATCATGCTAACTGAACTCATTTACTTCCTCGATGTCTTGCTAGATCAAGAGGGCGAGGGACGTCATCGAGCTGAACGTGTGCAGAACTCAGAGGTGTCGTACGTTCGGTACTTGATCGGTCGGAGCTAGAAGAAGTTCGACTACATCAACCACGTTGTCAAACGCTTCCGCTTTCGGTCTACGAGGGTACGTAGACACACTCTGCCCCTCTCGTTGCTATGCATCTCCTAGATAGATCTTGAGTGAGCATAGGAATTTTTTTGAAATTGCATGCTACGTTCCCCAATAATCTTCCCCTAAATGGAGGGAGGGTTGGGCTGATTATACCGAGTCCCCTAGTTTTTTCACGTTTATAGGAATTGTTGGAGCACCTTTTTTAGTCCAACTCCACCGAAACCCAAAAATATTTATGGGAAAGGGGAACTGTTGGTAATGCTCTTAGGAGGTCAAGTAGTCCAAGAGATAATAATTACATATGATGAATAGGGACCCACCATGCTCGACCCATAGGCCGGGCAAGCGGGCGCCTACACTAGGCCGTAGGAAGTAACCCCCCCCCCCACTTAGTAGTATTAGGGCCTTCTGGGGTATTCCGTCCTAGGCTCAACAAAATCAGAGAATTAAAAAAGGGTAAAAAGTAAAGCTCTAAACAAGATACTACCTTGGTTCAGAATTATCTATCGTTGAAATGAGTGTAAGTTTTTTAAAGTTTCTCCCTGTGTCGATGGAAACGACACCTATGGGATCAACTGGGATCCCTACTACGGTTGCAGGGCGCGAGGTTGAGAGGAGAGCGGGATCAGAGGCAAATTCAGAGCACACGGGTCGTTTACCCAGGTTGGGAACCTTGGGATCAAGGGTGGCGCGTTCCGCTGGCGTGGGGCTGGGCAAGTTGCCCCGGCAAGGCTCTTGTCGGGCCACGGAAGCTGCCCCGTCAAGGCTCTTGCCGGCGAGAATCACCTTGCCCTCTTGGTCTTCTGGTCTTGGTGTTGCGTTGGCTGTTCTGCGGCTTCAACCCTTCCTTTGCCCTGCTTGGTGTGGTCGTGGCCGCGCGGCTCCGACTTCCCATGCACCTAGTAAGGGGTACAAAGTAGTGCCCCTACTTTAGTACACCGACAGGAGCCCTCGGGCCTGGGCCACACATGAGTGCCACGCGTTGTTGGGCTAGGCCCAGAACGGTGCACGGGCAAGCGGGCAGTTTTTACCGCAGTAAGTTTTTGTCTGCCACGCTTCCCCACCAGCCGCGTTGGACGCGCGACGTGGGGGTCATGCGTGACGTGGGGGTCTCGGATGGGGATGACCGAAGCACACTTGCGTCATCCCGCGATGAATAGTAAAGGGGTGGCCTGCGCGTCTGTTGGAAACCGCAAGGCCGTTGTTCCATGTCTCCTATTACGCCCGCCCCCCATGCCACGTATCCTGCATGCACGGCGCGGGGTGGGTGTGACAGCCTGATTTTTGGCCCTTTCTTTTTATTTTGTTTTTCCAAGGTTTTTGCCTGAGTTTTCTTTTTTTCCGTGGCTTGGTGGTCTGGAAACTTAAGAAGATGACCTCTTCTTTGCTTCCAGAGTGTCTTGTCATTCCCAAATCCTTCCCTATACCCTGTCATTTTCATCCTAGCCCAAATCCCAATATTCTTTTTATTGGGAATATTCCTTTTCTATTAAAGGAATAACTCCAATTGCCCTAGGTTGTGAAGCAACCTATATTTCCATCACTCCAAAAATTCCCAAATAATTCTCATAAATTGTTTGGGTCATATCTTGATCAAATATGGCAAAACTTTGCATTGCCATGTTCAAAAATAATTCCCCAATAATTCCTTTTCTATTCTGTCATGTGTGGCAGGTTGTGAAGGAAGTGTTATTTTCCTTTGCCCATTTGACTTCAACCTTTTTGGAGATCTTTTAATATTCAAATAATGGCCCTGTGCCAAAGCTCAACTTTATTTGGCTAGCCAATCTTCCTCAGAGATTTTTTCAAAGTTCTTGTCTGAGGGAATGCATTGTGAAGGAAGTACTAGCTAGGAGTAGCCAAATGGGTTGAAATTTTGCACACTTCTTAATGTGCTCATATTAACCCCTTCCACCCATTTGCAGCCCCATCCAATCATCTATGTGAGCACAGGATCAAATCTTTGATTCTGGCAATATTTTCAGGTTGTGAAGCAAGTATATTTTATATTGCTTAAAAAATCCTGACAAATTACCAGATCATTCTTATGCCCATCAAGCATCTCTACACCCATTTTGGCATCATTTCATTGAGCCATTTGACCAACATAATTACTCCAAGTTTCTGTCCAGAGGAGATGTTTGTGAAGCAAGTACCATGTTCGCTTTGCCAAATGGAATGATACTTGGTGAGCATCATCATATGACCAAATGACTAAGATTTGCCGAATATTAGCCCAACTTTACACTCCATGTGAGTGCATCATGATGATCTTCATTTCTGGACCAAGTATGCAATTCTGAAGCAACTACAGTAAATCTTGATCCTTTTACCCTCAAACTCTCCAGGATCATAGTCCTTCCTAGCCTAAAGACCCCAGACAACTTATTTGGCCGATAGCAATTCCCTGTTGACCGCATTGAGCTGGTAAAGTTTACTGCAGTAAACTTCAGAGCTCACTAACTATTTACCCAAAGACTGTTTAAACCTAGTTACCACCGTAGTTGAGACCACCCTTCGAAGGACTACAAAGTAGACATGGTTTAACCTCAGTAAAACCTCCAGAGCGCGCCATGCCAGTGGTGACCACGAGTGCATCCAGCCAAAATGGTGGTCTCGCCACTATTGGCAACAGCAACGTCGCTTCAACCGGTTTTGGTTTGTCCCCGAGTGTCAAACAGCTCAGCATCGTCGTCCTCTTCACCCAAGACCCCTCTCCCCCTCTGGCAGCTTCCTCGCTGACGCTCGCCAACACACGCCCATTGGAGCACTGTGGCCGACAGCGCATTAATGGCGCCCGGCTCCTTCCTTTGCCCCTCCCGTGTC
>NC_041389.1:677622361-677626668 GCF_002162155.2 Triticum dicoccoides
GGCGGCACCCGAGGCCATGCCCCTCACCCCGCCTATATATAGTAGCCCCGAGGCCTCCCGATCGCCCGAAGCTATCCGCCACACTCCCAGCTCCCTCCCCGTCCACTCACCCGAGCCAGAGAAGCTCTCCTGCCCTCCCTATGCCGCCATGGCCGCCGCCACGGCCCGGCTAGATTAGCCCGTGTTCGAGCCCCCCTCACTCCTTCCTCCACCCTCCTCGGTGTTCGTGCCCTACGGGAACGGGTGCGGCTCGTCCCCCTGAGCTCGCCCGTAGGTCGCACGGCCTGAGCGGTGGCCGGAGCCGCCAGCAAGCCTCGTTAGCGCTGCTCCCCTCCCTCTGTTCTGTCAGCATCGATGAGGAGGAAGAAGACAAAGGCATTGACCCCCCTGGAGCCTGGCAGCTGGCCTCGGGCCCCACATATTAGCCTCACGTCGTTGACCGGTCAGCGCCAGGTGGATAAGTGATGGGCCCCACCCATGGGACCCGCACGCGTCAGCCCCGCCACTGTTCCTTTGGATAAGATGAAAACATATTTCCCCGAATGTGCTTTCACTTTTTCTGTCCAGGCCCCTGTTTGGAAATCTTTTCATTACAGATGGGTCCCTCGTAGTAAAACCCTTATATCTCCGCAACCATAACTCCAAACGAGGTGATTCCAAAGCCTACTTCTTCGTTTCGTCGAACCCGTTCTGTTGGTTTCATTTTCACCATGGTTTGACACTGTGAAAATGACCTTTTTGCCTTTGCACGTAAACAGCCCCCTCCGAGAGAGAGCTGTTTTCGGGAAATCTTTCCGCGGCTTCACCACACTTCTCCCCGGTGCCTTCTTCATCCCCAGGCAAGCCAAAGTGACATTTTCATAGTGCCACTTCAATATTTGTGATTTTTCTACTTGAACTTATGAATATTCATGCATTTAAATTAGTTATATAATGACTATATTCTGTTAAATGCTTGTCATGTTAAAAATACTTGAACTACAGAATGTTTGAGGTAAATATTTTTGGTAAGCTAAGGAGAACTTAGTTGCAAGTAATAAATAAATAAATAATATGGGCATAGAGTTTGATGAGTAGTTTAAATATTATTTTGCATGGTGAATAATGATGAGAATGCTAGAAATGGTTCTTGTATAAGTAAAGTGAGATTTTAACCAGAATAGTAGCATGTGTTGATGATGGCTCGGTGGGAGCGTGGTTGGTGCAGTTGTTTGCATGATTATGTTATGCATATGTTAAGTGATGCATAGTATGGCATTATGACACCGGTTATTTTTATTCACATAAAGTTGAACCTGATTAATAATTCAACTTAAACATGTTGTTGACTGGGTCGTGGTGCCGCTGAAACGAGTCTTTCCCAGTGCAACCACATTTGCCGGTATGGGACGACCTTAATGCGTTTCATTGTCGTGCCTCTGGTCGGTGCCTCCAACTAGTGAAGGTTATGGGCGCGCGCTACCCTGATCAGGTAGGCGGAGCATAACCTTGTGAGCCCGTAGTTAAGTTAATTTTTGTATCCATGTCCCAGAGTGGGACGGGCCACGACGGTGGTCAAGGTGTCTGGAGGTAGACACGGGGCCACCCAGCACTAGCCCGTTGGGGTCTGAGTCGGGAAGGCCGAGAGAGTGTCATGACAATGAAATGGTTTCGTCGGAACGCCGTTGGTCCACCCGAATGGGAGTGCGAGGCCATGGGTTCCGTAGTGTGAGTACAATGTACTAACCTCTGCAGAGTGTTTTTAATCTATCGATAGCCGAGTCCACGGTTACAGACACGCTCGAAAGTAGGGTACACCATGGGTCAACACTTAATAAATATGCACACTAAATTGCACTATGGATGGCAGTGAGGTCATCTTGTTGAGTTGGACATGAGTTGTCGGGTTGTGATCGCCGTAAGGATCACGGGCCACGAGTTGGTCGGGTTGTGATCGCCGTAAGGATCACGGGCCATGAGATGGCCGGGTGGTGATCGCCGTAAGGATCACGAGTATGTTTTGGTAATATCTTGTTTATTGGTCACATCTGGTAAGCCAGTCAGGAGAATGAGTACCTGTTGAGCATAATCGCAGTATGTTGGATGTATGGTTGCATTGTTGCTTAAATGGTTAAATATCCTAATATTGTTTGTCATTATGTTTATGTTTATTGTGAGCTTGCAAGTACATTCAATGTACTGATCTGGCGTGTCATGCCAGCTTGTTGGTCATTCCAGATTTGATTGCTTGTTTGCCGTGGAGTCCTTGTTTGCGAGCTAGGATAAGCGTTCTAGCCAGAGTCCATGCGGAGTGGAGTTCACCACCGTCGCCGTTGTTCCGCTGCTAGAGTTATTCCGCTGCATCGTGTTGTTCTGCTGCTTGCATAGAGCAATAGTGGATGACGTAGTGTCGCTGTACCGATGTTATTCATTGTAATATCGGAAACTTTGTATTCATGTTGGTGTAATAAAGAGCTGGTTTGTTCTATGCTAAGCAGTGTCGTATTCTAGAAGACTTCTCCTCGATCTCTGGGCTGGAATATGGGGCGTTCCATTTTTCTCTGAGCCGGGGTGCCACAGGCTTGGTATCAGAGCAGGTCTGGCTGTAGGACGCCCTAGACCGCGCGAACATTAGAAAACGGTAGTAAAAACCCCAGTTGGTTTGTTGCACTTGATTGCTGCATTTGTTTGTTGCATAGCATGCATATAGCATTATTATTTGTTACTAACGGTTTATCTAGTGAGTGTAGCTGGCATTGGTTCGGATCCACTACAGCTCCACCTTTGCATTTCTCCAGTTCCCTTTTTCTTTCGGTGTTTGGTGTCATTTATGTCCCAGCAGAGTGATGTCAAGTGATCCCAACACTGTTTGCAAAAATGGTGCTTAGGTATCGCACCGATATCTTTCTTTCAGTCCCGTCTATCATTTCGATGATGGACATGCTTCTATCCCGGATCGTTTTTTGATTTTGTCGTGTTGGTAACCCTTAATGATCTTAGTTATCAAGAAAGGGTAATGTCAGCAGCCTCAGTTTTTCCTTGCTACCTATTTCTTGGATGAGTACGGATCTTTTTCCGTCCGCTTGATAATAATGTGGTTGCGACCTTCGTGTCCCACTACATGATTACCGAGTACGTCCTCGCCTCCGAGCTAGTTCAGGTTGCCACCTGGCTAAGCTAGCACTTGGTGTAGCGCTGTTTACACCAATTCTTCCACACATTTATTCGTCCTCGTGCACATCGCCACAACATATTAGACCACAATACCGGAGTTTCTGCGAAATTTGTGTGCTTAGGTGTGCATGCATATTATTGTGTGAGTAGCAGTAATATGTGATGATTGCTTGATTAATTATATTAGTAGAATGCTTGTGTGCTCTTGTTTTAGTCGTTTCTTTTGCTCCTTTCTTTGGGTCCTCAGTGTTACAAATTTTTCCCCTATTAAAGTTGCTCGTCAGCCGACACTGGAACCGAAGAGTCAGCAAGAAATGCATATATTTGGAAACTCAGCTAAACAGAATGGAATTATGAGCTGACTGAAGTGAAATTGGGAATATCTTGTCTGGATGCAAAAGAAATCCTGGATGGACCGTCAGTATCAAGTTTGCATTAGCGTACACTCATCACAACCAAATGATTAAATCAGCAAGAAGATAAATTGTGTGCAAGGTTGATAGAATATTATCAAAGGTATGGCTCATATACAAGTTTAATTTTTATTGAGGACGATTTTGGAAACCAATGTACCTGGAAGCAAGCAAAAATATGGCATATACTCAGAAAGGAAAATAATCCTGCAAAACCCTGTTTCATGCAAAAAATCAATAGCAAAAATATTCAAATGGTTATATATGTGGAAATCGGTCTGCATATCACAATAAGAAGCTTCTGTTGTAAGCAACCCAATCTTCCCTCGCAAGATTCCAGAGAAGCTTCCAAGGCAAGATTCATCTATCTTCCTCGGTACGATAAATGGATGACTTCTCGTACAAGGTACTCTGCTTTCTTCAGTAAGCAACTGCAAAAGCTTCCAGCATAAGGTACTGAGTCTTTCCCCAGCAAAGTCTTTAAGGGGGTAAGCTTCTGAAGCACGATATTCAGTCTTCTTCAGCAAGCTGTCCGATGAAAGTTTCGAGCACAAGACAACAAATATTCCTCAGTAAGACATTGGTACGAGGTAGTACGCTGTGAATTGACAGCGTATGGCAGTGAATCCCAAGAATCAAATCAGCAACATTTTGGTCAGAATCAAGAAGCAGTCAAAATACACGTCTGTCTCGGAATCTGGTCCTCATATATATGCAATGAGCATACCTGTAGGACCTTGA
>NC_041389.1:677627053-677664034 GCF_002162155.2 Triticum dicoccoides
AAAGTTGCAGTTTTTAACAAATTTAAGTTTAAGTGGAGTTTAGGCACAAATTTAACATTCACAACACATAGCAAGCAAGCATGCAAAGAGTATATGAGCAACGGAAAGTAAAGCATGCAACTTGCAAGAATGTAAAGGGAAGGGTTTTGGATGATTCAAACGCAATTGGAGACACGGATGTTTTTGGCGTGGTTCCGATAGGTGGTGCTATCGTACATCCACGTTGATGGAGACTTCAACCCACGAAGGGTAACAGTTGTGTGAGTCCACGGAGGGCTCCACCCAAGAGGGGTCCACGAAGAAGCAACCTTGTCTATCCCACCATGGCCGTCGCCCACGAAGGACTTGCCTCACTAGCAGTAGATCTTCACGAAGTAGGCGATCTCCTTGCCCTTACAAACTCCTTGGTTCAACTCCACAATCTTGTCGGAGGCTCCCAAGTGACACCTAGCCAATCTAGGAGACACCACTCTCCAAGAAGTAACAAATGGTGCATCGATGATGAACTCCTTGCTCTTGTGCTTCAAATGATAGTATCCCCAACACTCAACTCTCTCTCATAGGTTTTGGATCTGGTATAAAGAAGATTTGAGTGGAAAGCAACTTGGGGAAGGCTAGAGATCAAGATTCATATGGTAGGAATGGAATATCTTGGCCTCAACACATGAGTAGGTAGTTCTCTTTCAGAAATAGGATGCTGCAAGTGTAGGTTCAGTCTGATGGCTCTCTCCATGAATGAAGAGGAGGTGGAGGGGTATATATAGCCTCCACGCAAATTCTAACCGTTACACACAATTTACCAATCTCGGTGGGACCGAATCAGTAAACTCGGTCAGACCAATTTAGCAAACAATGTGACCGTTAGGAATTTCGGTGGGACCGAAAATGCAACTCGGTAGGACCGATATGGTTAGGGTTAGGGCATAACGTAATCTCGGTGAGACCGATTACACAAACTTGGTGGGACCGATTTTGGTAATTAGCTAACCAGAGAGTTGGTCAGGCAAACTCGATGGGACCGATTACTCAAACTCGGTGGGACCGATTTTGGTAAAAAGCTAACCAGAGAGTTTGCATTGTAATCTCGGTAGTACCGATTGCTCAAACTCGGTGAGACCAATTTTGATAATGGACATACACAGAGAGATTACAATCCCATCTCGGTGAGACCGAGATCCCTATCGGTAAGACCGATTTACCTAGGGTTTGTGGCAGTGGCTATGACATTTGAAATCGGTGGTGCCGGATAGGAAGAATCGGTATGGCCGGTTTTGGTTTTAGGTTTAGGTCATTTGTGGATGTGAGAAAGTAGCTGAGGGTTTTGGAGCATATCACTAATCACATGGAGCAAGAGGCTCATTAAGCAACACCTCATCCTTCCTTGATAGTATTGGCTTTTCCTGTAGACTCAATGTGATCTTGGATCACTGAAATATAAAATGAAGAGTCTTGAGCTTGAAGTTTTAGGCCAATCCCTTGTCCTTAGCATCTTGAAGGAGTTCCACATCCTTTAGTCCATGCCACTCCATTGTTGAACTTGTCTGAAATATACTAGATAAAAGTGTTAGTCCAACAAGAGATATGTTGACATTAATTACCAAAACCACCTAGGGAGCACTTGTTCTTTCAATCTCCCCCTTTTTGGTAATTGATGAGAACATACATCAAAGCTTTAGATAAGGATATGAAGAATAGCAAGTAAAGCTTTGGAAAGACATGTAACAAGCATAGGCTCCCCCTACATGTATGCAATCATGTGAATATGAAATATAGAAGCATGTGAGAGCATAACCATGATAGAGCAGGCAATGTGTTACATGTATCTTGGCCATATGCATCCGAGCAAAAAGTATTGAAGGAAATACCTTCATGCTCATGAGTCCTTCTTGCAAACAGTATGTACATCAGCAAGAATTCCTCATACACATGATTGTGATGCATATACTTACCTTGTAGTCTTGAGTAGGCTTAGGATGGAACGAACCTGTGTAAACAAGGTTAGATAACACAGATACATCTACTAGCCAGAGCAAACAGAAGAAACCACAAGAATACCAAGACTGGGATGACATGCAGAGAGTGAGTACTAAGTACCACATTTGATTAGACATGTCCCCAAGAGTAAAGATATGCAATGAATTTGGATGATTTCTTTCCCTTGGATGTCTTGCTCCCCCTGAATCTAGCATGGGATACTGGGAGAAGATAGGGAACAGAAAATCAGAGCTGAAAGATATAAATGAACAGAGCTAATGCAAACTAATGCAAGTAAGCACATATGAACATGTCTTTCCCCTCAAGAAGACATGTGGCATCTCTCCTCTTGAACACCAAGCATCTGGGATCCTTGAGAAATACTTTCTACTAGTATTCTCCCCCCTGGAGATCTCTCTCTCTCTCTCTCCCTGAAGGATCTCTCTCCCCCTGAGAAGGTGATACTCTCTCTAAATAAGCTTTGATGTGATCTCTCTCTCCCCCTTTGACGTCAATTTCCAAGAAGGGCTCGATAAAAATGTGATCTCTCTCTCCCTCTGGAATTTGTCGTGAATGGGTTTGATCCTTGAGTCACAACATAAAGCACTTGATAAAAATGTGATGCTTGTTAGAGGACAAGATTCATTGAGTGGAGCTGGATTAGAAGAATCACAGAATAAGTGGCAAACTGTTTTTCCTATTGTGAAATCGGTGGCACCGAGTGGTATGCTTCGGTGGTACCGAAAGTTTTTGGTTGGACCGAAAATAACAAATCGGTGTAACCGAGTTCATCGCAGGGAAAACACTTGTCACCTCAGCTCACTAGTCTAGAAAGATCTCACAAAGATTTGTAAGGAATTTACTGAATGATATGCAATGAATTGATGCATAAAATGCAGAGCAAACAAAAAGAAAAGAAAGAAATCTAGATGAAGTTTTTTTTGAAGGGGAAACAAATATGCATGAGATAAATGCAAAAACACACAAGAGAACATAAGAGAACTTCATCTAGAGATGATCGGCGACAAAGTCACCTATGTTAGAGTATATTGACTTAGGAGTCAAGTGAGATCACTTGATCATAGGTCATACTCATCGTTTAAGCTCAAAATGGGGTTACCATTTTTCATTTAAGCATCTTGATGCATTCACATCTTGTCGAGTTGCTTTAGCTCATGACTCGGATTAAAGATTCTCTAAGATGGAATAACATACCTTGGTTGGTGGTGTTGATCATGTAGTTGAACTTGTGTGGGTTGCTCAAGGTTGATGTAGCTCATCAAGAGTTGGGAGCACCACTTGGAATTTGAGTCCATCTACCTACATGGGTTAGTTCTTGCAAGGAAGAGCACTTGTGTATCCAAAAATGACAATCATGAAGCTCAACATAGAATTTGTCAAAGGATATGTTTGAATGGTTTCGTGCTTCCTTGTCTTCAACCACCTTTGTATAGAGACTTGGTGATGTAGAGATTGCTCAAGATGTGAGTAGGTTACAATTTCATGGAATTTGATTCAACCAAGTACCTACATGGGTTAGATAACATGTAAGATGCAAATATATCCAAGACATAAGATTTTCATCATAAGAGAAATATCAAGGATTAGTAATAAGCTCATGTCTTGCATGTATCCAATGGAGTTTCTACTCCAAGTTTGAAGCACCTATGATGTTCAATTCTCCTCTCAACCTGCAAAACACTTTGTCATCAAGAGGTTTAGTGAATATATCCGCTAATTGCTTTTCGGTGCGAACATGCTTAAGATCAATGTCACCCTTAGCAACATGATCTCGAATGAAATGATGATGAACTTCAATATGATTAGTTCGAGAATGTTGCACAGGATTATGTCCAATTTTGATAGCACTTTCATTGTCACAAAGCAATGGAACATGTTTCACATATATCCCATAATCTTTAAGAGTTTGGGTCATCCAAAGTAATTGAGCACAACATGAACCAGCGGCAATGTACTCCGCTTCGGCAGTGGATAAGGATACCGAGTTTTGTTTCTTGGAGGACCAAGACACAAGAGATCTACCAAGAAATTGACAAGTACCCGAAGTGGACTTTCTATCAACCTTGTCTCCGGCATAGTCCGAGTCGGAGTAGCCAACATGATCGAAAGAGGCCCTCTTAGGATACCAAATGCCAAAATTTGGTGTATGTATTAAGTATCTCACTATCCTTTTCACGGCCTTAAGATGACATTCTTTAGGAGCAGCTTGATATCTTGCACACATGCACAAATTTATCATAATATCGGGACGTGAAGCACATAGGTATAACAATGAACCAATCATAGAGCGATAAACCTTTTGATCAACTGGTTCACCATCTTTGGTCAAATCAAGATGTCCACTAGTAGGCATGGGTGTAGACATACCTTTGCATTCTTGCATATTGAACTTCTTGAATAAGTTCTTAGTGTACTTTGTTTGAGAGACAAAAGTACCTTCCTTAGTTTGCTTGATTTGCAACCCAAGAAAGAATTTGAGTTCACTCATCATTGACATGACAAACTTCTCCGACATTAGCTTTCCAAACTTCTCACTAAAATGAGAGTTAGTTGAACCAAATATAATATCATCAACATAGATTTGGCACACAAACAGTTCTCCATTAACCCTTTTAGTAAAAAGAGTAGAATCAATTTTCCCAATTTCAAATCCCTTTCCAAGAAGAAACTTAGTTAAGCATTTGTACCAAGCTCTAGGAGCTTGTTTAAGACCATAAAGAGCTTTGTGAAGTTTGTAAACATGATTTGGTTTCTTAGGATTGACAAAGCCGGGAGGTTGTTTAACGTAAACTTCCTCCTCTATTTCACCATTTAGAAAAGCACTTTTAATGTCCATTGTGTACAATGTGATATCATGGTGATTAGCATAGGCAAGTAAGATGCGAATAGACTCAAGTCTAGCAACGGGAGCATAAATCTCACCATAGTCCATACCTTCGACTTGTGTGTAGCCTTGGGAGACGAGACGTGCTTTGTTGCGAACAACTTGTCCATCTTCATCTTGATTGTTGTGAAACACCCATTTGGTACCGATGATGTTGTGGTTGTTGTCAGGCTTCTCAACCAATGTCCAAACTTGGTTTCTCTCAAAGTTGTGTAGCTCTTTATGCATAGCGTTTATCCAATCCGGATCTTCCAATGCATCTTCGACCTTCATAGGTTCAATGCTAGAGATGAAATAATAGTTTTCACAAAAGTTAGCTAAATGAGTTTTAGAGCGAGTGATTCTCCCGGTATGAATATCATTGTAGATTTGCTCGACGGGATGATCTTTAGCAATTCTTGCTCGAACTCGTGAGAGCTTTTGCTTGGTTCTTGGTTGAACTTCTTCTTCATCATCTTCTTCTTCTTCTTGATCTTCTTCATTGTTGGCGTTGTCGTTTTCTTGTCGTGGTGGAGAAGGAGGTTGTTGACGTTCTCGATGCACTTCCTCGTTTTCTTCATCTTGGTGTGTCCCACTTGTGGATGCTTCCGTATCAACTCTTGGTTCACCTTGTCGTGAAGTAGAAGCTTCCACTTGGACGGACGAGGTACCCTCCTTCACCTCCGTTGGACGAACCTTGCCTATAGACAAGTCTTGGATTGCTTCCGAAGGATTTTTGTCTCCTACATCAATTGGCAATTGCTCTACTTGCGAGCCATTAGATTCATCAAACTTCACATCTACCGTCTCTTCAACCTTTTGGGTGAAATTGTTGTAGACACGGTATGTGTGAGAGTTTGAGCCATAACCTAGTAGGAAACCTTCATGAGACTTAGGAGCAAATTTAGAACGACGATGCTTATCAAGAATGTAGCACTTTGAGCCGAATACTCGAAAGTATCCAACTTGGGGTTTGTTACCGGTGAGGAGATCATATGCCGTCTTGTCGATTAGCTTGTGAAGATACAAGCGATTTGTTGCATGGCAAGCTGTCTCAACCGCTTCTGCCCAAAAGTGCTTCGGCGTCTTGTACTCATCAAGCATCGTTCTTGCCATTTCGATGAGTGCCCGGTTCTTCCTCTCAGCAACTCCATTTTGTTGAGGTGTGTACGTAGCCGAGAACTCGTGTGAAATCCCTTCTTCGTCAAGAAAGGTGTCCACATTTGCGTTCTTGAACTCCGTTCCGTTGTCGCTGCGAACCTTCTTGATCTTTACTTCAAATTGATTTTGGGCCTTCCTAGCGAAGTTCTTGAATATATTTTGGACCTGCGATTTATCATCGAGAAAGAACACCCACGTAAATCTTGAAAAATCATCAACTATAACTAGACCAAAAGAATTTCCACCGAGACTCTTGTAAGAGTTGGGACCAAAAAGATCCATGTGAAGTAGCTCGAGTGGCCTCCTTGTGGTCATGATGTTCTTCACGGGATGCCTTCCTCCAACCTGTTTACCTGCTTGACAAGCACTGCAAAGTCTATCCTTATCAAAAATGACACCGTTAACACCAAGGATATGATTCCCTTTAATAAGCTTGTCAAGGTTTCTCATGCCAACGTGACCTAGTCGTCTATTCCATAACCAACCTTTTGAGGATTTAGCAATGAAGCAAGTTTTAGGTTGGGACTTTTTAGTGAAATCAACAATGTAAAGATCACCTCTACGTATACCGGTAAAGACCATTTTATGATTGTCTTGATGAAACACTTGGCAATCAACTTCAGTAAATAAGACATTGAAACCAAAGTTGTATCCAAGAGATTCAACGAGCATAACATTTTGTATGGAGCTATCATGTGATATGGCCACCTTACCGAGGCCAACCACCTTACCCTTTGAGTTGTCATCGAAAGTGACATACTTTCGAGGACTATCATTATCAGCAAGCTCACGAAACATGTCTTTATCTCCGGTCATGTGATCGGTACATCCACTGTCAAGGACCCATTCCTTTCCTCCTGACATATATCCCCGAAGATTTGCCATAAGACCAAAGTGTCTCATTGCATCATCAAGATCGAAGTCACTTTCATCATCCTCGTCATAGTATCCATGTTCAACATCGTCAAGTGGTGGATCAAATCCTAGAGAGGGTGATTCATTAGAGTGAGTTTGACAATGATCTTGTCTATGAATTTTTATAGCTTCAGAAATAATATCACTAATAATACCAACATTTCCTTTGGCACGCATGAGGCTCGTAAGCTCAAATAGGCGATCACCAAACATAGGATCACTAGAATTTATATTACTCAAAGGGATAGACTTATGGAGAATTTCATCAAGATTTTTCAAAGAGTAATCTGGAAATCGTTCCTCAAGAAATTTCCATATAGTGTAGGCACACTCAAGAGTAGGCAGTTTTATAATCAAGTTTCTAGGCAAGCTTCTAGTGATAAGATTAACAGTTCTAAGATTCCTAATCATGTCAATAGACTCATCAAGGGTAGGATGCATAGGATCAACATGAGGTGCACAAGGTCTAGCAATGTACTTGTTCAAATGATATTGATTGAAAATTACAAGCATCTCGTTTTCCACTCATGAAAATACTCTCCATCAAGAATAGGCACTCTATGTCTAAGACTCCCCAAAGTAGACTCATCCATCTTCCTCCAATGGTGATTAAACCAAGGCAATGGAGACCAATGCTCTGATACCACTTGTAGGACCTTGAGAAGAGGTGTCTAGAGGGGGGGGTGATTAGACACTAAGTACCACAGTTGCAGTTTTTAACAAATTTAAGTTTAAGTGGAGTTTAGGCACAAATTTAACATTCACAACACATAGCAAGCAAGCATGCAAAGAGTATATGAGCAGCGGAAAGTAAAGCATGCAACTTGCAAGAATGTAAAGGGAAGGGTTTTGGAGGATTCAAACGCAATTGGAGACACGGATGTTTTTGGCGTGGTTCCGATAGGTGGTGCTATCGTACATCCACGTTGATGGAGACTTCAACCCACGAAGGGTAACGGTTGCGCGAGTCCACGGAGGGCTCCACCCAAGAAGGGTCCACGAAGAAGCAACCTTGTCTATCCCACCATGGTCGTCGCCCACGAAGGACTTGCCTCACTAGTGTAGATCTTCACGAAGTAGGCGATCTCCTTGCCCTTACAAACTCCTTGGTTCATCTCCACAATCTTGTCGGAGGCTCCCAAGTGACACCTAGCCAATCTAGGAGACACCACTCTCCAAGAAGTAACAAATGGTGCGTTGATGATGAACTCCTTGCTCTTGTGCTTCAAATGATAGTCTCCCCAACACTCAACTCTCTCTCATAGGTTTTGGATCTGGTGTAAAGAAGATTTGAGTGGAAAGCAACTTGGGGAAGGCTAGAGATCAAGATTCATACGGTAGGAATGGAATATCTTGGCCTCAACACATGAGTAGGTAGTTCTCTCTCAGAAATAGGATGCTGGAAGCGTAGATTCAGTCTGATGGCTCTCTCACGAATGAAGAGGAGGTGGATGGGTATATATAGCCTCCACACAAATTCTAACCGTTACACACAATTTACCAATCTTGGTGGGACCGAATCAGTAAACTCGGCCAGACCGATTTAGCAAACAATGTGACCGTTAGGAATTTCGGTGGGACCAAAAATGCAACTCGGTAGGACCAATATGGTTAGGATTAGGGCATAACGTAATCTCGGTGAGACCGATTACACAAACTCGGTAGGACCAATTTTGGTAATTAGCTAACCAGAGAGTTGGTCAGGCAAACTCGGTGGGACCGATTACTCAAACTCGGTGGGACCGATTTTGGTAATAAGTTAACCAGAGAGTTTGCATTGTAATATAGGTAGTACCGATTGCTCAAACTCGGTGAGACCGATTTTCATAATGGACATACACAGAGAGATTACAATCCCATCTCGGTGAGACTGAGATCCCTATCGGTAAGACCGATTTGCCTAGGGTTTGTGGCAGTGCCTATGACATTTGAAATCAGTGGCGCCGGATAGGAAGAATCGGTATGGCCGATTTTGGTTTTAGGTTTAGGTCATTTGTGGATGTGAGAAAGTAGCTAGGGGTTTTGGAGCATATCACTAAGCACATGAAGCAAGAGGCTCATTAAGCAACACCTCGTCCCTCCTTGATAGTATTGGCTTTTCCTATAGACTCAATGTGATCTTGGATCACTGAAATATAAAATGAAGAGTCTTGAGCTTGAAGTTTTAGGCCAATCCCTTGTCCTTAGCATCTTGAAGGAGTTCCACATACTTTAGTCCATGCCACTCCATTGTTGAACTTGTCTGAAATATACTAGATAAAAGTGTTAGTCCAACAAGAGATATGTTGACATTAATTACCAAAACCACATAGGGAGCAATTGTTCTTTCAATACCACCAAGATCTTACAAGTCACTCAGATGAGGATCTGACACCCACGTGAGGGTGGTTAAGAGAATAAAGCCAGTGTACACCACAGTGTGACAAAGGGTTATGAGGATTGATGACATCAATGAGCTCAATCCAAGTTCCCGTGAACCTGGAAAATGATCCTGATGAGCCCTTGTCCCCTTTTTCTCCAATGACGGCACCACGCCTGTGATCTGAGTTGTTTCTAGCTATCCAGGGTGGATGCCTATTTTTGTTTCTCTCTTCAACGACTGTCACAAGTCTGAGCTGATTTTCGGTCGTCTCGTACAGCTATTGAGTTACTTTTTGTGACAGTAGCCCTATAGCTGCTTTTTGGCTATTCTAGGGAGCTGCCACATTCTTCTTATCAACCCGGTCTCATCCTCTGAGCTGTTTTTCGGCCGTCCTGAGCCGTGGTTGAGTTATTTCAGTAATGTCCCAGATCTGAGTTGTAAAGACCGTTCTGGTGGCTACTGATTTATTTGCCGATTTCTTGCAAGGGTTTCAGATGATCATTTCCCAACGGTTATAACTTGAGAGGTGTTGAACCTGCCATTTAATGGGTTACCTTATCAGAAGAATGAGGATAAACTACAATTGTCGAAAAATTGCACCGACAATACATATGGTCATACAAAGAAACAATATGACCCAAGTCTTTCAGCCAAAGGTCCAGACCAAGAAAACAATAATGAAGGAGCAAGACCAGTGATGCAGGTATGAAAATTGTACACGATCCCCATGGTGCAGATCCCCCGGACAATCTACATCAGTATTGATCCACATGGATATGCCTACAGCATGAGTAATCGGCATAAGGAATAACAACCTGGGAGTCTGAGTCCTCACTTATATGAATCATTCTGAATAGCCTGTCATGAACAAAAATTTTCCATCAGAACCACCATCAATCAAGTCTGCAGATAATATCATACATGCCTGCTGGCCGCGACAGGAGACAATCAAATATTTGGTATGGATCCGATACTCACGACAATGGAACTAGTTAAGATGATTCAGAAACTTCTGTGATGAGTCAGAATCTATCCGGAAATGGTTATGTTTTAACTCACTGTTTGGAACTCAAAGGACCTGCATTTAGTGGAGAAACCTAATGCAAGGAGTCAGAGCTTGCGTTTTCATCAGAAAATTCTGATCACCATTACATGAAAGTTTGTCAGTGCCGGGTGGCACACCCAACGGAAATCACTTTTGAATTTGTGAGGCGGACATATATTTCCGTCGTGATAATTAAATCACACTCAACTAGTCAGCAGATCTAAAAAGAAATTAGAGCCTATATAAGCATGAACAAGCAAGGTAAAATCTGTCAGAATGTGGATACAGTAAAGCAAACCACCCCAGGGCCAGTCAGATAAAAATGGGAACAACAATAAAGGAAAAAGGATACCCGAGTTGGAAACGGTTTCCTTAAGTTAGAATATTCATACTAGTTCCCTGAGCAACCAAATCTCGAGGACGAGATTTCTTTAAGGGGGTAAGGTTTGTGACAACCTGATTTTTGGCCCTTTCTTTTTCTTTTGTTTTTCCGAGGTTTTTGCCTGAGTATTCTTTTTTCCGTGGCTTTGTGGTCTGGAAACTGAAGAAGATGACCTCTTCTTTGCTTCCAGAGTGGCTTGTCATTCCCAAATCCTTCCCTAGACCTGGTCATTTTCATCCTAGCCCAAATCCCAATATTCTTTTTATTGGGAATATTCCTTTTCTATTAAAGGAATAACTCCAATTGCCCTAGGTTGTGAAGCAACCTATATTTTCATCACTCCAAAAATTCCCAAATAATTCTCATAAATTGTTTGGGTCATATCTTGATCAAATATGGCAAAACTTTTCATTGCCATGTTCAAAAATAATTCCCCAATAATTCCTTTTCTATTCTGTCCTGTGTGGCAGGTTGTGAAGGAAGTGTTGTTTTCCTTTGCCCATTTTACCTCAACCTTTTTGGACATCTTTTCATGTTCAAATAATTGCCCTGTGCCAAAGCTCAACTTTATTTGCCTATCCAATCCTCCTCAATGATGTTTTCAAAGTTCCTGTCTGAGGGAATGCATTGTGAAGGAAGTACTAGCTAGGAGTAGCCAAATGGGTTGAACTTTTGCACTCTCCTTAATGTGCTCATATTAACCCCTTCCACCCATTTGCAGCCCCATTCAATCATCTATGTGAGCACATGAGCAAATCTTTGATTTTGGCAACATTTTCAGGTTGTGAAGCAAGTATATTTTATATTACTTCAAAAATCCTGATAAAATACCAGATCATTCTTATGCCCATCAAACATCTCTCCACCCATTTTGGCATCATTTGATTGAGCCATTTGACCAACATTATTATTCCAAGTTTCTTTCCAGAGGAGATGTTTGTCAAGCAAGTACCATGTTGGCTTTGCCAAATGGAATGATACTTGGTGAGCATCATCATATGACCAAAGCACTAATATTTGCCCAATATTAGCCCAAGTTTACACTCCATGTGAGTGCATCATGCTAATCTTCATTTCTGGACCAAGTATGCAGTTGAGAAGTAACTGCAGTAAATCTTGATCCTTTTACCCTAAAACTCTCCAGGATCATAGTCCTTCCTAGCCTAAACATCCCAGACAACTTATTTGGCCGATAGCAATTCCCTGTTGACCGCATTGAGCTGGTAAAGTTTACTGCAGTAAACTTCAGAGCTCACTAACTATTTACCCAAAGACTGTTTAAACCTAGTTACCACCGTAGTTGAGACCACCCTTCGAAGGACTACAGAGTAGACATGGTTTAACCTCAGTAAAACCTCCAGAGCGCGCCATGCCAGTGGTGACCACGAGTGCAGCCAGCACAAAGGGTGGTCTCACCACTGTTGGCAACAGCAGCGTCGCTCCAACCGGTTCTGGTTTGTCCCCGAGTGTCAAACAGCTCAGCATCGTCGTCCTCTTCACCCTGGACCCCTCTCCCCCTCCCGCAGCTTCCTCGCCGACGCTCGCCGATGCTCACCCACGGGAGCACTATGGCCGACAGCGCATTAATGGCGCCCGGCTCCTTCCTTTGCCCCTCTCGCATCGTCTACCCCCCCCCATGAGTTCTGTGCCTCGTCCGCTCTCTCCCTCATCGCCTTCCCCGTGCCCTCCTATGCTCGCTGGCCTCGCCAGAGCGTTGGCCGGATGTGCCCGGCGGCACCCGAGGCCATGCCCCTCGCCCCTCCTATATATAGCAGCCCCGAGGTCTCCTGATCGCCCCAAGCTCTCCGCCTCACTCCCAGCTCCCTCCCCGTCCACTCACCCGAGCCGGAGAAGCTCTCCTGCCCTCCCAATGCTGCCATGGCCGACGCCTCGGCTCGACTAGATTAGCCCAAGTCTGAGCCCCCCCTCGCTCCTTCCTCCACCCTCCTTGGCGTTCATGCCCTACGGGAACAGGTGCGGCTCGTCCCCCTGAGCTCGCCCGTAGGTCGCACGGCCTGAGCGGTGGCCGAAGCCATCAGAAAGCCTCGTCGGTGCTGCTCTCCTCCCTCTGTTCCGTCGGGCATGGATGATGAGGAAGAAGACGAAGGTGTTAACCCCCCTGGAGCCTGCCAGCTGGCCGCGGGCCCCGCGTGTCAGCCTCACGTCGTTGACCGGTCAGCGCCAGGTGGATAAGTGACGGGCCCCACCCGTGGGACCCGCACGCATCAGCCCCGCCACTGTTCCTTTGGATAAGGTGAAAACGTATTTCCCTGAATGCGCTTTCACTTTTTTTTTGTCCAGGCCCCTGTTTGGAAATCTTTTCATTACAGATGGGTCCCTGGTAGTAAAACCCTTATATCTCCGCAATCGTAACTCCAAACGAGGTGATTCCAAAGCCCACTTCTTCATTTCGTCGAACCCGTCCTGTTGGTTTCATTTTCATTATGGTTTGAGACTGTGAAAATGACCTTTTTTTCCTTTGCACATAAACAGCCCCCTCCGAGAGAGAGCTGTTTCCGGCAAATCTTTCCGCGGCTTCACCGCACTTCTCCCAAGTGCCTTCTTCATCCCCAGGCAAGCCACAGTGACATTTTCATAGTGCCAATTCAATATTTGTGATTTTTCTACTTGAACTTATGAATATTCATGCATTTAAATTAGTTATATAATGACTATATTCTTTTAAATGCTTGTCATGTTAAAAATACTTGAACTACATAATGTTTGAGGTAAATATTGTTGGTAAGCTAAGAAGAACTTAGTTGCAAGTAATAAATAAATAATATGGGCATAGAGTTTGATGAGTAGTTTAAATATTATTTTGGATGGTGAATAATGATGAGAATGCTAGAAATGGTTCTGGTATAAGTAAAGTAAGATTTTAACCAGAATAGTAGCATGTGTTGATGATGGCTCCGTGGGAGCGTGGTTGGTGCAGTTGTTTGCACAATTATGTGATGCATATGTCAAGTGATGCATAGTATGGCATTATGACATCGGCTATTTTTATTCACATAAAGTTGAACCTGATTAATAATTCAACTTAAACATGTTGTTGACCAGGTCGTGGTGTCACTGAAATGAGTCTTTCCCAGTGCAACCACATTTGCCGATATGGGACGGCCTTAATGCGTTTCATTGTCGTGCCTCTGGTCGGTGCCTCCAACTAGGGAAGGTTATGGGCGCGCGCTACCCTGATCAGGTAGGCGGAACATAACCTTGTGAGCCCGTATTTAAGTTAATTTTTAGATCCATGTCCCAGAGTGGGACGGGCCACGACAGTGGTCGAGGTGTCTGGAGGTAGACACAGGGCCACCTAGGACTAGCCCGTTGGGGTCTGAGTCGGGAGGGCAGGGAGAGTGTCATGACAATGAAATGGTTTCGTCGGAACGCCGTTAGTCCACCCAAATGGGAGTGCGAGGCCATGGGTTCCGTAGTGTCGGTACAGTGTACTAACCTCTGTAGAGTGTTTTTAATCTATCGATAGCCGAGTCCACGGTTATGGACATGCTCGAAAGTAGGGTACACCATGGGTCAACACTTAATAAATATGCACACTAAATTGCACTATGGATGGCAGTGAGGTCATCGTGTTGAGTTGGACATGAGTTGTCGGGTTGTGATCGCCGTAAGGATCACGGGCTACGAGTTGGTCTGGTTGTGATCGCCATAAGGATCACAAGCCATGAGATGGTCGGGTGGTGATCTCCGTAAGGATCACGAGTATGTTTTGGTAATATCTTGTTTATTAGTCACATCTGGTAAGCCAGTCAGGAGAATGAGTACCTATTGAGCATAATCGCAGTATGTTGGATGTATGGTTGCATTGTTGCTTAAATGGTTAAATATCCTAATATTGTTTGTCATTATGTTTATGTTTATTGTGAGCTTGCAAGTACATTCAATGTACTGACCTGGCATGTCATGCCAGCTTGCAGGTCATTCTAGAGGGAGGGGCGGCTCTCCTCAGCCCTTCACCACTTGCCTTTTCTCCTCTTGACTTCTTTTCTTCTTCTGCCTTGGCGAGAGGTGCCTCGACAGTGGCGTCGAGGGTCGCCGCCCGTCAGTGCGTCCCTCCTTCCCAAGATCTCGCGGCGGTAGCCATCCACGAGAGGAAGGGGGAGGGACGAGGCCAAGGCCGCCGTGGCACTCGGGGGAGAGGAGGATGGGTGGTGCATCGGCTTCGTCTCTGCCTGCAGTCCCTCCCCTGATGGAAGGCCACGTCGGGGATCAACCCCGCGAATTCTTCATTAGGCTGCACTAGCCAACGCATCACCGTCTTCGTCTCCCCAGCTCATTTGCTCGGGAGATGGAGCTCGACCCGCCGCAAGCGTTGAGGTTGCACATGAGGGGCTACGGGAACAGTGGCACACGGGTCGATGTTGACTTCCCAGCCCCTCATGTCATGTATCTCGGCCGCAGGTGGAAGACCTTCGCCCGCATCCATAGCCTAACGGCAGGGATCTTTCTCTACTTCAAGCTGATGGAGAATGGCCTGCTCTCCGTTAAGGTCTTTGGAGACTTCGGGACTCGCCTAAAGTGCTGCATGGAGAGTTCCTCCGATGATGAAGATTCTTCCTTGAGTGGGAGTGATGAGGAAGACATTGACAGCAGCGACGAGAGCGTTAGGCGGGAAGATGATGGGTCCGACTAGGCGCCAGACTCGTCGTCGCTGGGCGGTGCCGGAAGCAGCAGCATCTGTACCTGGCTCTTCTTCCGGCAGAGTGATTTGTCGGGGGTGGAGCCAGCTCCTTGAACTTCTCGGGGTCGTCTCCTTGGGAGGCTGGTGTAGGAGGGCCGGAGAAGATGAAGAAGGCGGGTGGCGGGCCGTCAAGTCAGAGTATGATGGCACCGACGCCTTTATAGCGTATTGCCGGCCCACTGCCTCATCTTCCAGTTCTTCTCCTGGCGCCATCATCATCAGCCCTCTTCTGGACGGCCACCGAGATGTTCTTTTGGTGTCTTCTGCTTCTCGTACCTCGCCTAGACGCCCCTTTTGCCCTCCCACCATCTTGTTCCATTTCCTGAGGAGAGGGACAAGAAAGGGATTACCGGCACCTTATCTCTTTTTAATTTGTAAGCCTACGAGCTTTAGTTAAATTTGGAACTTATAATCCCCTTGCTCATGTTTACATTTCGTATGATATGTACTTGTATTGGACGTATTAACGAAAAAGGGGTGCTTGCCGGGTTCTTTGTGTATGAGCCAGGCCCATACCAAGGAACGAATCCTCGTTATTTTTAATATAAACAATGCCACCCGGCAACAGGCCTTGCCGCTTCCCTACTCCGCCCATTCGCACTCACGCTCCCAGCGGAGGCAATGGTGAAGCAGGGTTGGGCCCTACACCTGTTTCATCGCTGCCGCGGCCACAACCAGATTCTACCGTAGGAAATGATTCTTTTGGGTATAGAGACAAGGGGGCACGGCGGCTCAGAATCATGGTGAGGCTTCATACGCCCCTAGTACCATTAGGGAATGTAAGGCAGGGGATGAAAAACTTATCTGGATCGGTGGCCCTTCCACGGCAACTTCGGCTTGCCGGGGTCGAGTCTTGGTATCTTCAGCCCCCGGCAACTTTGTCTTGCCGGGGTCGGAACGCCAACTTGTTCTTCTCATTCCCACATGGCTTTAGTAGATACGTTCATGCATCATGTGAACCAAAAAAGAAGGATAGAGAAGAACAGAGAGATGCAGACTCGACCCATATGCTAGGGGTTAGTCGCCGCTAAGCACTATCAACCCTAACGAGGAAGAGACTCAACCTAGCATGCATGCTATAACTTAGGGCGCCAGTGCTTCATTTATTATGCTCAGGGTCTGTGCCTGGCTTTGTATAGAGGGTTACATGCCTTGCCGGCAAGGCTCGTACAAAAGGTGACTTACCGGGGGGCCCGGCAAGCCGCGCCTTATGGGTAAAACTTGCAAAGGTGCTCGATGATCCAGGAGTTGCTCACTGGAATGGCATCTTTGGTCTCTAGTCAGACTGCGTGGGCCTGGTGACTCGTATTACCCGATAAGGGCATTCCCACTTTGGTGTCAACTTGTTGGAATTCTTGGCCGATTGAATGCGCCGAAGAACAAGGTCGCCTTCCTCAAAGCTTCGGGCACGAACCTTGCGGCAATGGTAGCGGCCCAAGGCTTGCTGGTAGCATGCAGCTCTCACAGCCACCCAAAGATGATCTTCCTCGAGGAGCGTCATCTTGCCATAGTTGCTCTTGCACAAACTCGTCATAAGCGAGCACTCGGGGTGACCCTTATATGAGTTCCATGGGGAGAACTTCCTCTGCCTCGTAGACCAGAGCAAAGGGTGTCCGGCCGGTGGCTCGATTTGGCGTCATCCTGATCGACCAAAGAAATGCCGGCAGCTCATCAATCCAGCGCCTTCCTCTCTTGCGCAGCCTGTCAAAAGTCTTCGTACTTAAGCCTCGCAAAACTTCAGCATTTGCTCTCTCTGCTTGGACGTTGCTTCGCGTATGTGTGCCACAAAAGCAAAACAGGCAGACTAAGGCATAGCCTAGTGGTGGGAAGGGGCTGATGCCTTCCCACCCACCCAAGTTCAAGGCATGGTACTTGCAATTTGGGGTTGTTGCACCAGTTATACTATAGGGGTTCCCTTACAGTCTTTCTGTCAAAAAAAATAGAAGCAAAACAGACCTTGCTACCGAGATCCTCAATGTATTGCATGAAGGCATGGCTTGTGAACTGTGTGCCATTTTCGGTGATGACCCTATTGTGCACACCAAAATGGCAGACTAGCCCCTTGAAGAACTTGACGGCTGACTGCGCTGTCACCTTCCTCACTGCCTCTACCTCGGGCCACTTTGTGAACTTGTCGATTGCAACATACAAGTATTCAAAGTCCCCGACAATGCGGGTAAGGGGCCCAGTATGTCGAGCCCCCAACCGAGAAAGGCCAAGAGAGAGGGATGGTTTGAAGGGCTTGAGCTGGCCGGTGAAGCTTCTTTGAATGGAACTGACACACTTCGCACTTGGTTACTAGTGTCGTCGCATCCTGGAGGGTAGTGGGCCAGAAGAAGCCTTGCCGGAAGGCCTTACCGACAAGGGCCCTCGACCCTATGTAGGAGCCACATATGCCTCCATGTATCTCTACCAACAACTCCAGTCCTTCCACGTGGGGGACGCATTTCAGCTTGACGCTGTTTGGCCTTTTTTTGTACAGAACATTGTCAATGAACTGATACATGGCAGACCAACGGGCCACTTTCTCTGCTTCTTCCTGCTCCTCGAGAAGTTCCCCTGTCTGAAGGAATCAGATAGTATGCTGTGCCCATGCCGGATCCTGAGGCTCGACGACAAGGACTAAAGGCATCTCCTCCGCCATGGGAGCTGCCGTCTCTACGGCCAGGGCTTGACTTCCTGCCGGAGTGGATGGCCCTACAGCAGGCTCAGTGTCCATGACAGCATCCTTGTCGGCGGCTCTAGGGAGCTCGGCAAGAAAGTACTTGCCGGGGCCTGATTTCCTTCGCTTGTTCTGCTCTGTTGATGGTTCCACGGACGGTTGAGTCAGCCGAAGCACAAAGGTACCTGGTTCCACAAGTAGTTTGAAGGCAGCGCGCTTCGACAGGTAGTCGGCGATCTCGTTCTCCACTCAGGGAACGTGCTCCACCTGTATACCATCAAAACACTCCTCCAGCTTCCTCACCTCATCCACTTAGGCCTCCATAAATGGACTTTGATAATCCTTATTTACTTGCCTGACGACGAGCTGTGAATCACCTCTGACGATGAGCTTTTTGACTCCGAGGTCTGCCGCGATCCTGAGACCGGCAAGCAATCCCTCGTACTTGGCAGTGTTGTTTGTTGACATCTCCCTAGGAAAGTGCATCTGGATGACACACTTGAGGTGCTCTCCGAGGGTGCGACAAGCAGCACACCAGCACGGGCGCCTTGCAGCGAGAAAGCCCCATCAAAGTACATAACCCAGTTGCGACTTGCTTCCTTGCCGGGGAGAGTGGTCTCCTGGACCTCTTCCTCGGGCATCGAGGTCCATTCCGCAATGAACTCTGCCAAGATTTTGATCTGGATCGTCGAGGTACTTTCAAACTTCAAACCAAAACTTGACAGTTCCAAGGCCCATTCTACAATCCTCCCTGTTGCATCTGGGTTATGCAATATCCATTGCAACGGGAGGCGGGTGACAATAGTGATCTCGTGGGCTTGGAAGTAATGACGCAGCTTCCTCGAGGCCATAAGGAGTCCGAAGAGCAATTTCTACACATGAGAGTACCTTGACCTAGCCCCCTGCAAGAGGGAGCTGACAAAGTAGACTGGGTGCTGCACCATCTTCTTCTTCCGCACCACTTCACTGAGTTGCGTGGGCCTTGTCTCGCTGGTATCAGACTCTGCCGGGCGCCCCACCTTGCCGGGATCAAGTCCTGCCGGGGGGAGCCTTGGCTCGTCATCCACCGGGTTTGCCGTCACTTCTATCTCTTCGTCGACCTCTCTCTGCGCCACTAGTGCCGCACTAACCACTTGATTCGTCGCCGCAAAGTATAGCAGCAATGGCTCTTGTGGTTTGGGCGCGACTAGTATGGGCGTGGAGGAGAGGTACTTCTTCAAATCCGGCAGCGCTGCCTCGGCCTCTGGGGTCCACTCCATCGGGCCCGCTTCGGTGTCAAAACCGGCGGATCTCGGGTAGGGGGGTCCCGAACTGTGCGTCTAAGCGGATGGTAACAGGAGACAAGGGACACGATGTTTTACCCAGGTTCGGGCCCTCTTGATGGAGGTAAAACACTACGTCCTGCTTGATTAATATTGATGATGTGTGTTACAAGAGTAGATCTACCACGAGATCAAGGAGGCTAAACCCTAGAAGCTAGCCTATGGTATGATTGTTGTTCGTCCTACGGACTAAAGCCATCCGGTTTATATAGACACCAGAGAGGGCTAGGGTTACACAGAGTCGGTTATAATGCTAGGAGATCTACATATCCGTATCGCCAAGCTTGCCTTCCACGCCAAGGAAAGTCCCATCCAGACACGGGACGAAGTCTTCAATCTTGTATCTTCATTGTCTTGGAGTCCGGCCGATGACGATAGTTCGGCTATCCGGACACCCCCTAGTCCAGGACTCCCTCAATAGCCCCCGAACCAGGCTTCAATGACGACGAGTCCGGCGCGTATGTTGTCTTCGGCGTTTGTAAGGCGGGTTCTCCTTCATGCTTCATGTGTTTGCCGGATAGTGTCCGGTTGCTTCATAAATGTTGTGCTCCTTGGCTTCGACGTCCAATAATGGCCTTCTTCCATGTGTCGTACGAATGCGAAAAGCCAGGGTATTCTTACGTTTTACCCCCTAGCTGCACGAATAAGCCGCCTATAAGAGAGGTGAGGATCCAGATCCAAATCACAACATCCTCCTTCCGCAAGTACTCATCGAGGCGCATCTGACAAAAAATCCATTCCAACATGGACAATCGATGCGGCTCCTCTTCTCGCGCTCCCAGTCCTCAGCCAGGAGATTGGAGGAAATGCTCAGTCCCGCATAGCGAGTTAGTGACGCTCCAAGCAGAGGGATATCTTCCCCCGGCCTTTATGGTTTCGGTTCGAGCCGGACTGGCCACCTACAAGGGTGGGAAGCAGGCGGAGAGCGTCCCCAATCCCTCCAAAGGAGAGCGGGTATGCTTCGTCCCCTACTTAATAAGGGGACTTGGATTTCCTATACATCCGTTTCTCCAGGGGCTCCTGGAGTTTTATGGAATCCAACTTCACCACCTCACGCCTGCCTCCATTTTGCACATCGCGGGCTTTGTAGCTCTTTGCGAGCTATTCTTGGGCGTCAAGCCCCATTTTGCGCTGTGGAAGAGGCTGTTTTGCCTCGTACCCCGTTCTTACGAGGGGTCGATATATCAAGTGGGCGGAGCCAAAATATGGCGCATCGCCGGGACCGGATATCTATCCGGAACCCCGAAGAAGGCGTCCGAAGACTGGCCTTCGGAATGGTTCTATATCAAAGATGCCTCGCTGCCGGATCCAGTCCAGATCGGCCTCCCGGAGTTTAGCAACGCTCCTCTGAAGAAACGCCTGAGTTGGCGCCCACGGAGCCCTCAACAGGAAGATGACAGGAGCGTCCACTATCTGATGGGCCGGATACGATTACTAGCCCATTCCGGATTAACCATGATTGGAGTCATGGCCACATGCATTATGCGAGGGGTGCAGCCACTCCAATATAGGGGCCACCCCATGTGGGGTTTCAACGGGGAGAATGACGCCACCCGTCATGGCCGCACGGGGCCGGGGTCGGCCGCCGATCTGGTGAAGATCCTGTCCGGCTTGTACAAGGGGGAGAAGGAGGACTTCCTCCGCACGAATCCATTGAATGGATTCTCCATGAATAACCCTCGGAGCTGGGTAAGCAGACGCTTATATATCTGATCCATGCTTTCAAAGATAAGTGTCTTACTTTATGATTTCGACGCAGGAACTGCGCCGGGATGTGGAGGGCATAGAAAGCCCAACTCCACAACCCGAGGATCCGGGAAGATCCCTTGATCCGGCCTCCGAAGAGGATACAGACATAAAGGTGGATTTGGTTGACGGGGTGTTCCACCAGCTCAGCATAGACAATGCTTTAGTCGCCATTACGGCTGACTACCCCGGTTTATGTCCGGCTTCCCAGGTGAGTACGACTGAAGTCCTGACACCATTACTTTTTTAATGCTTATTCCTGACCACCGTGTACCGATGGTGCTTCGCAGGAGGTGCCTTTACAGCGGGAAGCCGAGCCCGCGGCGACTAACCAAACGAGGTCAGTGCGGCCCAGCAGGCGGAAGAGGAGTGCGGCGCGAATCGAAACGCCGCCGGAAAGGTATGGTGCACCATTGTCTTTTAAGGGAGAGACTCCTGGGAGGTATATCAATGCTCATGATTCTTCCAGGAGACAGAGCACTAGCCGGATTGAGTCCAGAGAGGGTGCCAACCAAGCCTCCGCCAGCCAGGCTCGAACGCCTGGTCCGGAAGGGGAGGCACGCGCAAGGCGCGAGCCGGATGCTCCTCCAACGAAGGATGCCGACAAGTTGTCCGCCACCGGGTCTGAGGTGGAGAGCGCCATGAATCACAGGCGTCGTCGGACAGTTCTTCGTGACGCGTGTTTCTCCCCAGAGGCGTTGAATGCCTTTAATGCAGGAGATGCGCACCTCCGTGCTGCTCAAGATGGTTTAACCAGAGCCACAGAGTAGTATGTAAAAGACCCCGAGACTTAAAATAGTTATATATGCCAGTAGCCCCCGAGACTTAAAATAGTTAAACTAACTGATTTAAGGATCATTTGTAATGCAGGATCTTACCGAGAAGAATACCCACCTGTCCCAGGAGCTTCAAGAATGCAAGGCCCAACTTGAAGCCGCACTAGCCGCTGCCGGGGGAGCCTCGGAGACCCCCTCTGGTAATTCATATTTTGAAAAGATAAGTAGTTTATGAAGTGCGGCGTGTGTGTATAGTCTGACAATAATATTGCAGAGGGTGCCGGACTAGATCCGGACAAGCAACAGCTGCTGCGCCAGTTGAAGGCCGGCGAGAGGGTGCTTATGAGGGTGCAGCAGGAGAGGAACAAACTCCAAGATGCCAACACCCAACTGGGCGAAGAACTAATAGATGTTCGTGTCCAGCTGTCTAACTCCGTAAAGGAGAATCGGCGGCTTCGTCGCGGCATTTATAGTAAGTGCTTGAGCAAACTCTTTTGAAAAGAAGAGTTCAGCGAGGAAGGTGATTGATAGAAATGTGTCTGTAGGTGTGCTCACGGGTCGTCCGGCTAAGGAGATGCCTGGTTCCACGGAAGATCCTCTTCCCGAGCTGCTGCAACTACACGAACGTGTTCGGCAGGCGATGAGCGGCGTTGTTCAAGCCTTATGGCCTTCCGTCTCCCTACCTGAGGGCCTTGGAGGGCTTGCTGAGAAGCTTCAGGGAGTACGGCGACGTCTCCGTCTGTGGAAGATATCGGCCTGCCGTCAAGGTGCCAGGGAGGCCTGGGCCATGGTGAAGACGCGGTACACGAAGGCTGACCCAAACCACATGGCCGAGGTCGGACCTGTGGGGCCTGATGGGAAGGAGATCCCTGTGAGCTTGATGTACGGCCAAGTAGAGTTGGCCACAAAATATTCCCAACAGGACTATAAATTAGACAGCCTGTTGGATGGGATTGAAGAGGAGTACAATCAGTCAGCTTGACGATGTAATTTTAAAATGACATATAGAATGCCTTCTAGCCGGATTGTAGATTGTTTGTCTTTGCGGACCTTTTCGCTTCAACCTCGGGACCCAACAGTCCGGAGTGTGTCCGAATACCCTTACGGTTATAAAAGAACTGGGGCGTGCATGGAGACAAGGCGTACGGGTCATAATTGCTTTATCACACAAGTGCCCAACTAGCTATGTTATATTACATGGTTAGTAAGAAGCATCTTCCAGGGAGAATAGTTCCGTTAAGGGTTCCTTTCCCTGGGAGGCATGCCCTAAAGTGCATGTCCGGACTGCGAAAATAGCAGAAAAAGCATCTGGGGGCAGATAAATAAGTAAGTAATAAATCATCTTTCAGGCCACCGACCGAATATTCCCTTAAGAACGCTAGCCTTCGGCTTCACCCAGTCTGAGGTACACATCCGGCTGACCCGGCAGTAACAATCGCAAAGGTGCTCCCTTTACCTCCTAGCCGAACAATCGGGAATGTAGGGGTAAGCACAGGAGCCAGGCAACCCGGCTTGGCCAAAATTTAAGTCATATCGATGCATATAATGGTGATCAAAAGGTACATGCGGAAGTATGACACATGTGTTGGGCATGAAGCCCATAGAAATAAGCTTATGTTAAAGAAGCCCCCAGGTATAACGAGTGCGAGTAGCACATCGAGTAAGTGCGAACAAAGCGCAGATCAGCCCTCAAGGGGTTTGTACTGAAAGAGGGAGGAAAAAGGAGGGAAAACAAAGACAGTGAAAAAAAATGAAAGGTGGACGGAGGAAGGAGACGAACCCTGAGTCCGGCGCTAGGCGTAAAATCTTCGGAGACGGGCTGTGTTCCATGGGTTTGGCTCGAGTCGGTTGTCAGATGCGTTGCATAGACGGTATGCACTGCCGGTAAGGACTTGGTCGATGATGAAGGGACCTTCCCATTTGGGCTTAAGTTTGTCCTTTTTCTTGTCCGGCAGGCGGAGAACTAGCTCGCCAACATTGTAAGTTTTGGCTCGTACTTCTCTGCTTTGATATCTTCGAGCCTGCTATTGATAGAATGTGGAACGGGATTTTGCCACGTCGCGCTCCCCCTCCAAAGCGTCCAAACTGTCCTGCCGATCCAACTCGGCTTCCCTTTCCTCGTACATGCGCACGCGAGGTGAGTCATGAATTATATCGCAGGGCAAAACTGCCTCAGCGCCGTATACCATAAAAATGGTGTGAATCCGGTTGTGCAGTTTGGCGTGGTCCGCAGCCCCCAGAGTACAGAGTCGAGCTCCTCTACCCAGTGCGTGTTAGATTCCATGAGGGACCGCACTAATCTGGGTTTGATGCCGCTCATGATTATACCATTTGCCCGTTCCACTTGACCATTAGTTTGAGGGTGGTAGACTGAAGCGTAGTCGAGCTTGATGCCCATGTTTTTGCACCAGAGTTTAACCTCATCGGCCGTGAAATTCGTGCCGTTATCAGTGATGATGCTGTGGGGGACGCCAAAACGGTGTAGTACCCCGGATATGAACTCTATCACAGGTCCGGATTCTGCCGTTTTAACCGGCATGGCCTCTATCCATTTGGTGAATTTGTCCACCATGACCAATAAGTATTTGTGCTTGTGGGCTCCCCCTTTAAGGGGTCCAACCATGTCAAGCCCCCAGACCGCGAACGGCCAAGTGATGGGTATAGTTTTGAGGGCGGTGGGTGGCATGTGGCTTTGATTAGGAAAGAGTTGGCAACCGATGCATCGTTGGACTAAGTCCTGAGCATCTGCCCAGGCGGTCGGCCAATAAAATCCTGTACGGAAGGCCTTGCCTACAAGGGCCCGGGCGGCGGTGTGGTGCCCGCCGAGTCCGGCATGAATTTCAGCCAGGAGATTTCGCCCTTCCTCTTTGGAGATGCACCTTTGAAGGACTCCGGTTGTGCTTTTCTTATAAAGTTCTCCCTCATGGACCTTGTAGGCTTTAGATCGCCGAACTATGAAGCGGGCCTCATTTTGGTCTTCGGGAAGTTCCTGCTTGATTAAGTAGGCTAGGAATGGTTCCGTCCACGGGGCAATTACTGCCAGTATTTCGTGGGCTGAATCTGTTATTTCATTGGCTGAGCCACCGATTGTGTCAGAATGTTCTGTGTTAGGCGATGCAGTTGGTTTCGGATTGTTATTTCCGGACTCCTCTTCCCATAATACGGATGGCTTGAAGAGCCGCTCCAGGAAGATGTTTGGAGGGAAGGCGTCGCATTTTGCGCTGATTCGTGCCAAGACGTCTGCTGCCTAGTTATTATCCCGGGCTACATGGTGGAATTTGAGTCCTTCGAACCGGGCTGACATTTATAGGACGGCGTTACGGTAGGCTGCCATTTTCGGATCCTTGGCGTCAAAGTCTCCATTTACTTGGGATATTGCGAGGTTTGAATCCCCGCGCACCTCTAGGCGTTGAATACCCATGGAGACTGCCATCCGGAGGCCATGTAGAACGGCCTCGTATTCGGCTGCATTGTTGGAGTCCGTGTACATTATTTGAAGCACGTAAGACGACGCCAGCCCCCAAGCCAGCAAACATTTTGGAGCCGTCGAAATGCATGATCCAATTGGAGTATGCACCGTACTCTTTAGGGAGTTCGGCTTCGGTCCATTCGGCGGTTAAGTCAGCCAAAACTTGCGATTTTATAGCTCGCCGTGGTTTGTAGGTTATGTCAAATGGTAAGAGCTCAATGGACCATTTTGCAATCTTGCCCGTCGCGTCGCGATTGTTTATAATATCGTTGAGAGGTACTTCGGAGGCCACCATTATGGAACACTCTTGAAAGTAGTGTCGCAGCTTCCGGGATGCCATGAACACCGCATACGCTATCTTTTGATAATGTGGGTAACGGGACTTGCATGGAGTTAAGACAGTGGATACATAGTACACTGATTTTTGAAGAGGGAATTTGTGCCCTTCTGTTTCTCGTTCGACGACGAGTACCGCGCTGACAACTTGATGTGTTGCTGCGATATATAATAACATCGGTTCGCCCAGGTTGGGCGTGGCCAGGACTGGATTTGTTGCCAATGCGGCCTTAATTTCTTCGAGTCCGGCCGTGGTAGCATCCGTCCATTCGAAATGTTCGGTGCGCCGGAGGAGGCGATAGAGGGGCAGTGCCTTTTCTCCCAAACGGTAGATGAAGCGGCTTAGAGCCGCCACGCATCCTGTTAGTTTTTGTATTTGCTTGAGGTCTTTTGGGATATCCAATTGTGACAGAGCTCGGATCTTGGCTGGGTTTGCTTCAATTCCTCTACCGGATACAATGAAGCCCAAGAGCTTTCCGGCTGGTACGCCGAAAACACATTTTTCGGGGTTGAGCTTAATGTCATATGCTCGGAGGTTGTCGAATGTCACCCTCAAGTCGTCTACTAGAGTTTCGACGTGTTTGGTCTTGACAACCACATCATCTACATATGCCTCTACTGTTTTGCCTATCTGGGTGGCCAGACATGTTTGAATCATGCGCTGATATGTTGCGCCGGTGTTTTTGAGTCCGAAGGGCATTGTGTTGAAGCAGAATGGTCCGTATGGAGTAATAAATGCCATTGCGGCCTGGTCTTTTTCCGCCATCTTGATTTGATGGTATCCGGAGTATGCGTCGAGGAAGCATAATGAATCATGCCCTGCGGTAGCATCGATGATTTGGTCGATGCGAGGGAGAGGGAAAGGGTCCTTTGGACATGCCTTGTTAAGGTCTTTGAAATCGACACAAAGGCCCCAGGATTTGTCCTTTTTTGGTAACTTTACGAGGTTGGCTAGCCAGTCCGGATGTTTTATATCTCTGATGAACCCGGCTTCTAAGAGTTTGGCTAGCTCCTCTCCCATTGCCTGTCTTTTGGGTTTAGAAAATCGCCGAAGAGCCTATTTGACTGGCTTGAATCCTTTTAAGATGTTTAGGCTGTGTTCTGCCAGCCCGCGTGGGATTCCTGGCATATCTGAAGGATGCCAGGCGAAAATGTCCCAATTTTCCCGAAGGAATTCTCGTAGTGCGGCTTCTACATCAGGATTCAATTGTGCCCTGATGGATGCCGTCTTTGTGGGGTCCGTTGGATGGACCTGGAATTTGACTACTTCATCCGCTGGTTTAAAGGAGGTGGACTTGGACCTCTTATCGAGTATCACATTATCCCTATCCACCATGGAGCGCAGCGCAGTGAGTTCCTCTGCCGCTAGAGCTTTGGATAATGCCTCTAGGGCCAGTGTGGCTGTCTTATTTTCAGCGCGGAGTGCTATATCTGGATCACTGGTGAGAGTGATTATTCCATTGGGCCCGGGCATTTTGAGCTTCATGTACCCATAATGGGGTATAGCTTGAAAGATTGTGAATGCCTCTCGCCCTAACAAGGCGTGATATCCGCTGCCGAATGGGGCCACTTGGAACGTGACCTCTTCGGACCTGTAATTCTCCGGCGAGCCGAACACTACGTCTAGTGTGATTTTTCCTGTGCAGCATACTTCTCGACTAGGGAATATTCCCCTGAAGGTTGTGCTGCTTCGCTCAATGCGGCTCCATTCAATTTCCACTTTTTGAAGGGTTTCCTCGTAGATGAGGTTTAATCCCTTGCCGCCATCCATGAGTACCTTGGTAAGACGAAAGTCGTCCACTATCGGACTGAGGACCAATGCGGCTAGTGCTCGAGCTGTTCGAAATTTAGGCTCATCGCTGGCATTGAAGGTGATGGCCGTGTCGCTCCATGGATTTGTTGTTGCTACTTGGTAGACTTCGGCGAGGCTGCGGATTGTTTGCTTTCGCATGTTATTTGATGCCAAAGTCTCGAAGACTGTTAATACCATACTGGTACTGCTGGGCTGGTTGCCCGGGGCTAGAAAGCCTTCGCCACTTTTGGCCACCTGCCGTATTATCCAACATGCTTGAAGGCTATGTGTTGGAGTGGCGCCCTCCGTACTGTGGATTTTGCAGGGTCCGTTGAGCCATCCCTCCAGTACGGTTCCGTGCCCTTTAGGGGATTTTTGCTTTTTGGTTTTTAATCCAGGTGCTTGAGTATGACGCACCCTTTTATTTCGGACTGCAGTTGTATTCAGGGCCGGATTGTCCCAAAACCTGGTTTCGGTTTTCCAGGAACTCTCCATCGCACAGTATTTTTGTACAATGGTCGCTAGGTCGGCGAAGCGTGTAACTTCGCGACGACTTATGGCGTTTATGATTCCCTTATCCGTTTAATTGTTGCAGAAAATTGAAATCGCGCTTTCTTCACGGCAGTCCTTTATCCTGTTCATAACCAGGAGGAATCTGGCCCAGTAATGATGTACTGTTTCATCGGGCTCTTGCCGTATTTGAGATAGATCGCTTATGTTTGGGTGGGCGGGTGGAATTAAGTTCGGAACCCCGCCCGATCTGAGGCTCAAAGGCCAAGAAGTTTCCGGATTTGGAAGCTTGGTTTGTTGGATGCTTTCCAACGAATCTGGTCCGATGCCTGACTTTAGGTTCAGTATTTGATTGACGTCCGTCCCTCCGCGGGAATCCGGCATGGAGGGATCGGGAATCCGGACATAGCTGGTTTTTAACATAGAAGAAGAGTCGCCGCATTGTTCCTCTACCACAACAACGTGGTGGGTAGCCTGGGGAGAGTTAATTTCTCTCAGATTGGTTTTAAGCCCAATCTGATCGTAGTCTGTAGCGACTCCCAAGGCAGCGATGCGATCCAAGAGCTCGTTTACGGAGGAGAGCTCCATCGGATCTAGCTGCTCAGCAAATTCCGAGCTGACGTGAAGATCGCTTTTGATGACCTGAGAGGTCATCGTCGGAGCGGTGGTCGAACAGGCGGTCATAAGAAAACCACCTAGCCGGATAGTTTGGCCGGCGGCCAAAGCTCCCTTGACGATGACGCCGTCTTTAAAGATGGGAAAAGGCATCCTTCCTGATTGCGACAGCACAGAGGAACTCTCAATGAAAGCACCAATGTCGGTGTCAAAACCGGCGGATCTCATGTAGGGGGTCCCGAACTGTGCATCTAGGCGGATGGTAACAAGAGACAAGGGACACGATGTTTTACCCAGGTTCGGGCCCTCTTGATGGAGGTAAAACCCTACGTCCTGCTTGATTAATGTTGATGATGTGTGTTACAAGAGTAGATATACCACGAGATCAAGGAGGCTAAACCCTAGAAGCTAGCCTATGGTATGATTGTTGTTCATCCTACGGACTAAAGCCATCCGGTTTATATAGACACCGGAGAGGGCTAGGGTTACACAGAGTTGGTTACAATGGTAGGAGATCTACATATCTGTATCGCCAAGCTTGCCTTCCACGCCAAGGAAAGTCCCATCCGGACACGGGACGAAGTCTTCAATCTTGTATCTTCATAGTCTTGGAGTCCGGCCGATGACGATAGTTCGGCTATCCGGACACCCCCTAGTCCAAGACTCCCTCACCCGCCTTTTTCAGAATTTTGGAAAGGGGAAGGGCACGCTCAGCAAACTTAGAGATGAATCAGCTCATGGCGGTGATGTAGTCAGTGAGCCGATGCACATCCCTGATCCGCTTGGGTGCCTTAATCTGCTCGATGGCCTTGATCTTGTCGGGATTCGCCTCTATCCCGCGTTGCAACACGAAGAACCTAAGAAGCTTGCCGGAAGGCACGCCAAAAACACACTTCTCAGGGTTCAATTTGAGATTGATCTTGCGCAGATTTGTGAATGTTTCCTCTAGATCTTGCACCAGTGTTGCCTTGTCCTTGGTTTTGACCACTATATCATCCATATAGGCTTCCAAATTTCTATGGAGCTGGGGCAGAAAACCAATTTGGATCGCTCTTGCAAAAGTCGAGCCAACACTCTTTAACCCGAAAGGCATCCGTAAAAAGCAATACGTACAACATGGGGTAATGAATGTTGTCTTCTCTTCATCTTCTTTTGACATGAAGATCTGATGATATTTGGAGTAGGCGTCGAGGAAGGACAACAGGTCACACCCGGCCGTGGAGTCAACAATCTGGTCGATGCGTGGCAACGGGAAAGGTTCTTTTGGACATGCCTTATTGATATCCGTGTAATCAATACACAGCCTCCACTTACCATTTGCCTTGCGCACTACTACCGGATTGGCCAACCACATCGGGTGGAGTACCCCCCCCTTTCTGATCTCTTCCGTGATGAATTCTTTCCTTTCCAGAGCTTGCTTCCTGACCTTCTGCTTGACGGGCTGCGCATGAGGACAGACAACAAGATGGTGCTCAATCACTTCCCTGGGAACGCCAGGGATGTCGGAGGCTTGCCATGCAAACACATCGACATTTTCCTGCAGGAAAGCGGCGAGCTCGCCTTCCTATTTGCTATCAAGGGAGGAGCTTATGGTAAAAGCCCCTCCCGTGCTTTCCTCCTTGACGGACACCTTCTTGGCCTCTGGTGGTGCAGCTCTGGACTTCTTGCTCTTGCCGGTGGAGCTCTCTGACACGTCCTCAGCGGGAGCACAACACTCCAAAGAGGTGCGCTTGCCGGAGTGGGTGCGAGAGGTCCTACGGGTTATCTTGCCCCCCGGAGCTTCAGCGGCAGGAGCAAGTGCCTTGGCGGCAGTCGCTGCAACTGCTTGCCAATAAAGTTGATTAGCGCAGATCAACGCGTCTTTCTTGTCAAAGGGGACAATGATGATGGTCATCGGCCCGGGCATCTTCAGCGTGTTGTCAGTGTAATGTGACGGCGCCATGAACTTGGCTAGCATTGGGCGGCTGAGGATCACGTTGTAGGGCAAGGGGATCTCGGCTACATCAAAGACACTCCTCTCTGTCTTGTAATTCAGCTCACTTCCAAATCTCACAAGCAGCGTGACCTTTCCCTTTGGCTGGCTCCTTCCAGGGATGACCCCTTGAAACGTGTCTGTTTCCTCGAGGTCTCCATCAGGAATCTGCAACCTCTTGACCACAATTGGCGAGATCAGGTTCAGACCAGCCCCGTCATCGACTAGCATCTTCGTTACCTTGAGGTATTGTTGGGGAAATCAACAATGGAAAGCACCCGACCGCTGTTGTGCGATCAGGGTGGTCCTCGGTGTGGAAAATGATAGGTGTGCCGGACCACTTCAGTGGCTTCTGAGCATCGACGATGGCTCCACCGCTGTGATCTCTCATGCCCACTGCTTGAGTTGGTGGTGAGAGGTGTGCAACGAGGCACCACCGTCAACGCACATGGCCTTTGTAGCTTTTTGGAACTGGTGATTGCTGGACTCATCGTCCTCGTCATGATCATTGTCTTCCTGTTTCTTGTCACGGCCCCTGACGGGCTTCTCTTGCTGGTTGTCCTTGTCGCGGTGTCCTCCTTGGTCGCCATGCTTCTTGATGGGCCCTCTGTCAGTGTCAAAACCGGTGGATCTAGGGTAGGGGTTCCCGAACTGTACGTCTAAGGCTAATGGTAATAGGAGACTAGGGACATGATGTTTACCCATGTTCGGGCCCTCTCCATGGAGGTAATACCCTACTTCCTACTTGATTGATCTTGATGATATGAGTATTACAAGAGTAGATCTACCACGAGATTAGAGAGGCTAAACCCTAGAAGCTAGCCTATGGTATGATTGTTGTTGTTGTGTCCTACAGACTAAACCCTCCGGTTTATATAGACACCGGAGGGGGCTAGGGTTACACAGAGTCGGTTTACAGAGAAGGGGATCTACATCCGAATCACCAAGCTTGCCTTCCACGCCATGGAGAGTCCCATCCGGACACGGGACGAAGTCTTCAATCTTGTATCTTCATAGTCCAACAGTCCGGCCAAAGTATATAGTCCGGCAGTCCGGATACCCCCTTATCCAGGACTCCCTCAGTAGCCCTGGCACCATCCTTCCCCTTCTCCATGTCCCGCGGCTCGTACTCAGCTTTTTGCTTCTTAGCAAGCAGCTCGACTTGCCGGCAGTTCTGGAGGCCGTGGCCTTTGGTGCGGTGGATCTTACAGTACTGCTTGTCGGAGCTCCCCAACTTGTCGGTAGCTGCCAAGTCCGGCAAGCGGCACACCCCGGCAACCTCCTTGCTGGGGTCGCTTGCGTTGGATTTCTTGGCAGCACCGGTGTCGTCGGACCCTTCGACGGCAAGTACTATCTTGCCCTTGCACTTCCTGTTATGACGCCGCCCCTCTTTGCCGGAGCAACGGTGTCGTCCGTGGAGTCGGTTCCCGCACCGGCGTCCTCACCGGGGTACTTCCTCCCCTCCTCAGCCCGGGCACACCTATCGGCCCGAACATAAAGTTCGGCCACATCCCTGACCTTGTACATTGCCAGCTCTTCACGCATTTTGTGAATGTGCACATTCTGGTGGAATGCGCTGATCACGACGGCATGATGAACGTCTGGTATGTTGTATTGCACCCGGCTGAACCTCTGGATGTACTTGCGCAGGATTTCTCCTTCCTTCTAGGGAATGATGTGCAAATCACTCGCCTGGCCATTAGCTTGATGGCCTCCGGTAAAGGCGCCAACAAACTCATGACACAAGTCCGGCCAAGAAGAAATGGAATCCGCCGGCAAGTGCATCAACCATGACATGACGTTGGGCTTCAGTGCCAATGGGAAATAATTGGCGAGCACCTTGTCATCGTGCGCCCCGGCAGCCTGCATCGCGATGGTGTAGATGCTGAGGAACTCCGACGGGTGAGTCTTGTCATTGTACTTCTCGCCCATGTCAGGCTTGAGCGCGCGGTGGGAGGGCCATTGGAACTGCCGCAGCCCATGGGTAAAGGCCGGACAACACACCTCATAAGGTAGGCCACCGTAGCCTCCCAGAGCAGGGTGGTCCACAGCAGGTCCCGCCCGCCTGTCTTATTGGTGGCGCGCATCGTGCCGGCGCTCAATAGTGGTTCGAGCATCTTCATGAGCTCGTTCCTGAAGAATTTGGCATTGATCGCGGAGGGTCCGTGGGTCGGACGACGCTACCGACATGTTGTCATGAGCGTCATCACGACGGACCAGCGCTCGCGGTGGCTGGCGTGGGGGAGGAGAGTGTACTGTGGCAGCATCTCCCCTGGCCCTTGCTCTGTTGAGATGTGGCGGCTCTTCGTACGCCGGTCCACGGGCGCCGCTGGTCGCGGTTCGTCCCTGTTGGTGATGCCGACGAGGCTCCGGACAGTGGCTCTCCACTCGTCGAGCTTCTCCGCAGCAGGAGGGAAATCGAGGAGCAGTTGCGCGCGCGCCAAAGCTTTGGCTGGCGTGGGTGGTGGCGAAAGCTGCGTGTACCATGACGCCCTCTGACCTCTGACCACGTCAGAGGGAGCTCTATCACGGTCCGGCGGCCGTACACCATTCCCGCCAGTGCTCCGACGTGCATGCTGGACTTCTTTGTCCCGCGAATGGTGCGCGGGCTCTTCCCACGATGGTGCCCGGGATCCTCAACGTGGCGACGTTCCTCGTCGCGCGCAACTTGAGAGGAGCATGCGGTGGGCGTCGGCGTGGGTGTCTTGGAGGTCGCCGTGCCACCAGCTGGTGGTACGGCAACGGCTATGGAGGGCCCCGTGCCGCCTGCAGGGGGCACAACTCCATCTCTGTATCCGGCTACACGCGGCTTGTCGTTCTGTTCACGAGCGGAGCCGCTCGCTAGGGCCTAGCTGCCAGAGCGATGCGGGTGTTCATGGGCCGCGCCCCGGGTCCTGTCCGATATGGGCCTTCTCCCCGCCCGCACTGGTGTAGGCGGACCGGCTCCAGATGAGCCGATCACCGTCGTCGTCTTCTTCTTGTGAGCTATGGTGACGAAGAACTACTGAACTAACTCCCAAACCAGATTCTCTCAACAAGCGCCCCCTACCTAGCGCGCCAAAGATGTCGGTGGAAGAGACACCTATGGGATCAACTGGGATCCCCACTACGGTTGCGGGGCACGGGGTTGAGAGGAGAGCGGGATCGGAGGCCAATTCGGAGCACACTGGTCGTTTACCCAGGTTCGGGCCGCGACGTGCGTAATACCCTACTCCTGCTTAGTGTATCTATTTGAGTGTTTCTTGCTGTTCTTGAGCTAGCTAGAACGAGTCACTTGCTCACGGGTCCGAATCCCTCTCCAGTATGCCTCGGGCCTCCTTTTATAGGATAGGGGATCGCCATAGTGGCACGCATGAGGTGGCATCGGGGTACTATGGCTAGGCTTATCGCTAGCCATACGGGACAAGGTGCATTTAATGCGAAGCCCCGTCTCGTCCGTTGCCGCTCCTCCCTGCTCCGACACGCGTCCGGGCCAGCAGGGAGCATGGTGCCATGTAGGCTGGCAGGCAGCTGAGGTGGCGCGGTGGAGAAGGCTTCACGAAGATTTTCATGCCACCATGTAGGCGTTGCTGAGTTGGCCTAGAATCCTCCTATTAACACGCAGGTGCCTGCCTAGCTGGTGGGCTGGCAGCTGCATGGGGAGTGGTGCGGCATCATGGTAGGCGTGGGCCTGGCTACGGCCTCGCAGGTGCCCTCAATAAGGGCCTTGCCAGGGCCCCGACAAGGATCTTGCTGCGACGTCTTAGTCGTCCCCGGCAAAGGTGTTGCCGGAGGTCTCGTGGGTTTCCTTGGCAAGGATCTTGCCAAGGATCGTCGTCTTCCATTCTTTGTCTTCACATACATCTGCATGCCACCACAGAAGTGCCTCCCGAGCCCAGGTTCCAATGAAGTTGGGAACCTTGGGCTCAAGGGTGGCACATTTCGCTATCGTGGGGCTGGGCAAGTTGCCCCGGCAAGGCTCTTGCCGGGGAGAATCGCCTTGCCCTCTTGGTCTTCTGGTCTTGGCATTGCGTTGGCTGTTCTGCGGCTTCAACCCTTCCCTTTGCCCTGCTTGGTGTGGTCGTGGCCGCGCGGCTCCGACTGCCCATGCACCTAGTAAGGGGTACAAAGTAGTGCCCCTACTTCAGTACACCGACACCCTGTGATAGATTTATCCCAATTTTGTTGCCCGAAGTATGCTAGACATGTCAATCTTGTCAAAGAAAGAAAGAAATGTAGTTGCGTGACTGGCATATCTATCTATAGTAGGGATACTAAGCTCCCTTGAAATGAAGCATTGTGGTGCTTCGAGGGTCGTGGGGTCACTAGGACCCCAAGCAGAAGTGTGTGTTCTTGAGTTTTATTTCTTTTTCTCTTTTTATTTTTTAAATTCTTTTCACATTTTAATTCATTAGCGCTTACTAAAACTTGTGTACTTTAAAAAACATAAACTTATTTTAAAATTCTTCAAAATCATTAATATTGATTGAATTTGTAGATATTTGTGAATTTCACGGTCATTTAAAGTTTGTGAACATTTTTAAATTTGAAACCTTTTTTTTATTTTGTGAGCATTTTTGAAACCGTGAACATATTTAAAATTCATGAATGTTTCTAAAATTCATGGTTTTTAAAATTTATAATGTTTTTAAAGTTCATTAAACATCATTTAATTTAACTAACCTTCTCAAATAAAGAAAGATAGGCGATCTTTTCTGAACTAGCAGCGGGGTGAACGAAAAAAACTAAACGATCGAGAGGAGCAGGGAGACAAGCCGAGTGAGCAAGAGCTTCGTGTGGGGATCCATGTGAGCGTCAAATACAAATTCCATGGGTTTAGCGTGAAGTAAAAACTCCTAAGGGGCTCAAACAATCACCACCGGGGTTACACCAAGGCCAAAATTTGCAAAGAATTCATAACCATGCATCAAATAACTCCTCTCTTCTCTTTAAAAGAACTCCAATAACAACCCAACATGATATACGAACAAAAATACACCACCAATAAAAAAATAAAGACGAACCCAACGTAGATAAAATCAAAACAAAACAACTAATCACAATAATCTATAGATTTAAAAAAGCTAATTTGACGAGTGAAGAATGGCGCGGCAAAGCACGTGTTAGCCTCTAGTAGATATTAAACTAGAGGGAAAGTAATCCATGATTACCACTTTGGGGGCTCTGACAAGGCTCACTTTTATGGTCTGGGAATGCGTCAAATGGTGCACCCAGGAACTATCACATGTCATGTGTTGGGTGCTCCCTCTGGATTGTTATTTTCCGCATGCGTTTTTGGGTTTATATGTCTTTTTCCTTTTTGGTTTTTCCTAGGTTTTGATGAAAATTATTGAACTTTTTTCAAAGCACATTCGTGCTTCTTGAAAAAAAATCATGCTTCTACGAGAAGCGTAAATTTTCTGCCACGAGAAGCACAAATTTCTTTCCTTGTGAAGTGCTTCTACTTGAAAAGGTAAAATCACAACGTGTGCTTCAAAAAAAGTAAAAACCGCAACCGTGCTTTGGGGCTTCGATTTTTTCTTGCTTTTTTGGTATTCAATTTTTTTGTTTGCATTTTTTTATTTTCCTTTTTTGATTTTTTTTGGTATTCATTTTTTGGTCGTTTTCCTTTTTTGTGAAAAAGTGTGTCAAAACATACTAACATGAAATCTAGTTTTGAAGATGTAACGCCCCGGATTCGATGCGCCAAGTGTCAGCCATTTATTCGCCGTCGTTGCCATGTCATTTGCTTGCGTGTTGCATTTTATCATGTCATCATGTGCATTACATTGCATACGTATTCGTCTCATGCATCCGAGCATTTTCCCCGTTGTCCGTTTTGCAATCCGGCGCTCCTATGCCCTCCGGCGTTTCCCTTTTGCCTCTCGTTGTGAGTGGGTGTTAAACTTTCTCGGAATGGCCCGAGCCTTGCCAAGCGGCCTTGGTATAGCACCGGTAGACCGCCTGTCAAGTTCCGTGCCATTTGGAGGTCGTTTGGTACTCCAACAGTTAACTGGGTAACCATAAACCCCTCCTTCTCCTTGCAGCCCAACACCCCTTCCAAAGTGGCCCAAAACCCATCTAACTCCCCTCCATGCTCTGGGTCGTTCGATCACGATCATGTGGGCAAAAAACGCTCCTCATTTGGACTCTCCTAGCTCCCTCTACCTATAAAACTAGACCCCCCCGAAATTTTCGGATCATTCTACCCTAACCCTAGCAAAATCGCCCTCCGCCGCCACCGGACGCGTCCGCGCCTCGCCGGACACGTCCGCCCTGCTCGCTCCGACGAATCGCGCGCCGCCACCTGTCCGCCCCGTCTCTCCCTCCGCCCCGGCCCGCAGAGCCCACGGGGAGCCCGCCCCGGGCCCGTTCCG
>NC_041389.1:677664450-677685100 GCF_002162155.2 Triticum dicoccoides
CGGACAGCCCCCTCACCGGCGCCCGCCGTCGCCCTCGCCGAGCTCGCCGGAGTTCTTCTCCGGCCTAATCTAGAAGGGTGGATGAGATCCACCCATTCCTCCTTCCAAACGGCGCCCCGATCCCGGATCTCCTCGTCCCGGAACCACCCCGTCCATTTTTCCCCGAGGTACTAAAACGACTAAGTCCCTGATTTTTGCACATTTTCATGCCATGTTCGACGCATCATATCTCTGCATCCGCATCTCCATTTCATGCGTGTAATATGTCAAATTGTTCGCCTCAACGAGTACATCATTTCATTCCATTGCATCATATTCATTTGAGGTCATCTAGATGCCTGAATCATCGTTGCAAGAGTGCTTCATGATGTTTTCTGCTGTCTGTAATCAGAACGAGCTCTTTTGTCATTTTTGCCATGATTGATGTGTGCATCCTATGAGGTTGATGTCTACATGTGTTTTGAACTATGCTATGTCTTCTTTACAGAGGTGCTTACCATGTATTTTTGTGATCAATGTGGTGACTAGCACAAGCATGCAAACTAGGCATCGTGGTGTTGCTGATTTTAGTCCATGTTCTGCTGTTATTTTGATGCCATGTAAACTTGTTGCTACAGAGAGATCCATGCATATTTTGAGATACTTCAGTAAGGGTGTTTTGAAAATGTGGTTATTGTCTATCCATTCATGCCCTTTGTTGCAATTATGGAGTAGTCTAGCATGTCATTTTCGTGCTCTACTTTTGCTTCAAACTGTTTCCTGGGAGATTGTTTACATGTTATTCAATTTGGCCAAGGTTGCTATAGTTGATCCTTGCATGCTATGGACTTGTTCTTGACTTGGTTTGTTTCACAAACATGCCTTCTTGATGATGCTATGCTTATCTTGTCGTGCAATGACTTGTGGTGAGTGTATCGAGCTTGTTAAGTAGGGTACTTGATGTTGCTGTTTTGCTAGGCTGAATCTATTATTTCGTGATGCTATATAAACATGTTGCTACAAATCATTCTATGCATAATCTGGAGATGTCCACTAAACATGTTTTGATCTACATGTCATCCTCTAACCATCCATGACCCTGGTTGCATTTATAGGTTGCTGTAGCTTGTTGTAATCTTTCTCTAAAGTTGCTTCATCATGTTGCTGCCAGCCTGATAACATTAAGTTCAGTTGTTTCCATGTGTTTTCCTAGTGTTCCATGCACCCTATGAACTTTCTATTGCCATGCTTAGCTTCCAAAATATGCCTTCTTACTGTTGGTTGCCTTGCCATGCCATCTTTTGCTCTGTAGTGAGTTTCACAAGCTCATCTACATGCCTTCATAATTCTGTTTCTGCCATGTTTGAATCTGTATTATAACTTACCATGTTTACGTGGGTGCCATCATATTTTCTGATCCTTTTTGGCTTATGGTCACTAAGGGACTTTTGATATATGCATTTAGTAGATTCATGCCATGCCTTTGTTTGCCATGATAAGTTCCTGTAACATGTTGTTTGATAGCTCTAAACATTGCATCGTCATGTTATTTTCTGCAAAGTCTGGAATTGTTATTACTTGCAATCTTACCATGTGTGTTTGAGCATGTTCTAGTGATTTCGGGAGATAGCTCAGTGTTCATGTTTTGTTATGCTTTACCTGTAAGTCATGCCCATGTCTTTTGTTTTCATATTGTGGTGCTGTAGATTATTGTTTTGATGCTTGCAATATGCCTAGATGCTGTTTTGGACAGATTGTTGCTATAACTTGTTTCATGTGTGTGTGTTGAACCGTTGCTCCGTTTTGAGTGTGCTCTATATGAAACTTGCTTAGATTTGCATGTAGCTTCATATTATCATGTTGCATCCTTGTTTTGAGGTGTTTTCTTGATGTTTGTATGCATTTTGCATCAATGCCATGTTTAACTTGTTTTGCTCATATCTTCTAGGCCGTAGCTCCGAACTAAAGGAACTTTATATGTAACTTGACTAGAATCTCGTGTAGATCATCTTTGTGCATCATAACTTGATGTTTAACTACTTGAACATAAGGTTTATTCAGATCTGGACCAATTTCGAAATGTGCATATGAGGACTTACCGGAATTGTTATATGTTTTTTCCGGCCTCATTTAAACTTGCCTTGATGTGTTGCTCTTGTTTGCATCATCTCTTGCCATGAGTAGCCTCATCTAGATTTGTCATGCATCATGCTTGTTATGCATCATGCCTTGTTCATGTGTGGTGTGTTTACTATGTTGTGTGCTTCCTTTCGATAGTTCCTGTTTCCGTTGCGATCGTGAGGATTCGTTCATCTACGCTTGGTTCGTCTTCATGGCTTCATCAGTTCATCTTCTTCATGGACTCGTTCTTCTTCCTAACGGGATTTCAGGCAAGATGACCGCTACCCTGGATCTCACTACTATCATTGCTATGCTAGTTGCTTCGTTCTATCGCTATGCTGCGTTACCTATCATTTGATCTTCAAGTCATCCCAAATTGCCATGAACCTCTAACCTTTGACACCTTTCCTATGAAACCCGTTGCTTGGCTATGTTATCGCTTTGCTCAGCCCTCTTATAGCGTTGCTAGTTGCAGGTGAAGTTGAAGATTGCTCCATGGTGAACAGGATTTTGGTTGGGATATCACAATATCTCTTATATTATTAATGCATCTATATATTTGGTAAAGGGTGGAAGACTCGGCCTTTTGCCTGGTGTTTTGTTCCACTCTTGCCACCCTAGTTTCCGTCATACAAGTGTTATGTTCCCGTATTTTGCATTCCTTACGCGGTCGGGTGATTTATGGGACCCCCTTGACAGTTCGCTTTGAATAAAACTCCTCCAGCAAGGCCCAACCTTGGTTTTACATTTGCCTCACCTAGCCCTTTTTCCCTTGGGAGTCGCACTCTCGAGGGTCATCTTTATATTATCCCCCCCGGGCCAGTGCTCATCGTGAGTGTTGGTCCAACCTGTCAGCCGCCGGTGGCCACCAGGGGCAACTCTGGGCTGGTCTACCGGAAGTTTGGACAATCTGGTGTGCCCTGAGAACGAGATATGTGCAGCTCCTATCGGGATTTGTCGGCACAGCGGGAGGCTTTGCTAGTCTTGTTTTACCATTGTCGAAATGTCTTGTAAACCGGGATTCTGAGTCTGATCGGGTCTTCCTGGGAGAAGGTCTATTCCTTCGTTGATCGCGAGAGCTTGTCATGGGCTAAGTTGGGACACCCCTGCAGGGTATAATCTTTCGAAAGCCGTGCCTGCGGTTATAGGCAGATGGGAATTTGTTAATGTCCGGTTGTAGATAACTTGACACCAGATATGATTTAAAACGCATCCACCGCATGTGTAGCCGTGATGGTCTCTTCTCGGCGGAGTCCGGGAAGTGAACACGGTTTCTGGGTTATGTTTGATGTAAGTAGGAGTTCAGGATCACTTCTTGATCATTTCTAGTTTCACGACCGTTCTGCTTGCTCTCTTCTCGCTCTTATTTGCGTATGTTAGCCACCATATATGCTTAGTCGCTGCTGCAGCCTCACCACTTTATCCCTTCCTTTCCTACTTAAGCTTTGCTAGTCTTGATACCCATGGTAATGGGATTGCTGAGTCCTCGTGGCTCACAGATTACTACAACAACAGTTGCAGGTACAGGTTATGCGATGATCATGAATCGAGAGCGATGTTTGCTTGCGTTGAGTTCTTCTGCTTCTTCTTCGATCAGGGGATAGGTTCCAGGTCGGCAGCCTGGGCTAGCAGGGTGGATGTCGTTTGAGTTTCTGTTTGTGATTCATCCGTAGTCGGATGATGCTCTGATGTATTGTGATATTGTATTCGAGTGGCATTGTATGCCTTATGTATGTATCCCCATCTATTATGTAATGTTGATGTAATGATATCCACCTTGCAAAAGCGTTTCAATATGCGGGTCTATCCTAGGTGGGACCTTCGAGTTCCTTTTGGATAGGGTCGCATATTGGGCGTGACAAGTTGGTATCAGGGCCTCGACCGACCCTAGGAGCCCCCTTGATTGATCGTGTAGTTTGGCCGTTGTTGAGTCTAGAAGAAAACTGTTTTTGGAGTCTAATTATATCGGAGAGTAGGAATTCTTTTTACTCGTCAGCCCCTTCATCGCTCTGGTAAGGAATCTTGACGTAGGTGTTTTGAATTACTCATCTTCCCCTTCAAATTTTTCTTTAGGATCATGTAGTTGGTTTTCCGATCGTTGGTTCTCAGCTCTTTTCATCCGGTGCATTTCTTGTCAAGTCGACTCGAGCCTCTTCATCTTTGAGTTCAATCCTCAGTTGTTTTTCTTTTCCCACCCGCCCACCACTTCTTCTTCTCGGAACCGGAGTCCGTAATCGAGTATCCGTCCTACTCGTGCGAAGTCTTTGCTTTCTTTCCTCAATGATTTCAACCGGTGTTTTCTCTTCAAGTTATTCGTTGTTTCTCTTTTCCATGTTGTCTTTGTTTTCCCGCCCTCCCACCCTTTTTCTTCCCAGAGTTTGACTCTCTCTTGACCATCTATTTCATTCATACGGAGCCTCTTCAGTCTTTCGTAAATTATTTCAACCGGTGAATTCTCGTCTTGGTGGACATTCTTCATCTCTTTTCTTCTCCGGTGGATCCAATTCCATTTTCGGTAGTGATTGTATTCTTTCCCTCGGATCAAGTGTTATCCTTACTCGTTCGCCTCTCGCCAGTTTATCCTTCCCGAGTGCTCAGGACATCTCAGGAGATTTGTCTGTGTTTGAATTAATTCGAGGTTGTCACCTCATTCAAATATTTCAATTGTTCTGGTGCATCATCCATCTGTTCATCAATCCTTTTCAATGGTGCTTTCTCTTCAGTGGGACCTAACCCACAGGTCTTTTCCCAGGATCTTACCTGACTCTTCTATTTCCCCGGAGTTATTCTCAAATTCTTTTCAAGTCTGACGTAAGAATGGATTTCATCAGTCAGATGCCTTTCCAAGATCGATTTCAAATCATTTTCATTGTGGGCTCAACCTCTTCGCTTTTCATTCTCCTGGAGTATCTCAGTAATTTTGGTGTTGTTTCTCGTCGTCAGTCGAAGATCGAAGAAGAGTTTTTCCCCTCAATCTTGTCCGTTCTCCCAGAGATACGTGGTTCTAGCTTCATATCATCCTCTCGAATTATTTCAGTTGTCAGATATTCTTTCTTAACCATCTGGAGTAAGTCAGGAGTTGTTTTCCATTTCATTTCATCGGAGGCGATCATTCCGGAAGAATTCTTCGTCCTCTCATTCAAGCTATCGTTCTCTAATTATCCCGGTGCTTCGTTCTAGTGCTCTTTAATCAGCTCGTGATCTCTTTATTCTTTTGCATCTAAATCCCCTCGAGAATATTTGTTCTTCTAATTCTTCCTAGTGATTCAGTCCCTTTCATCAGTCATTTTCAAATTCTAATGGTGGTTCGTTCAAGATTCTTTTTCCTTTGTTATCATATTAATTCATTCGTTCTTTCAACCATACCGGTGGTTCATGAAGACCTTCTCAAGTTTTGTGCTATCCCTTCTCAATCCTCTTTCAAGAAGAATAAGTAGTATGCAAAAGCCATTGCTTGTCATCGATTTAATTTGATGAAGGATAAGCATACAATAAATCTTATTCTTATTTCCTCAAGGTGATTAATTCCTTCCTTCGGAGTTTGTTCTTGATGAATAAATTCTAGTTCCAAGTGTTTTCATCTTTTCTTTTCCGGAGTTCAAGTTTCCTTGGCCATCTCGTCAGAACCTCCATCTAAATCACCGCAAGGCTCATCTTATTCTTTCATCCTTTATTCTATCTCGTCATCCTTTTGTTTACCGGAGTTCTTCATGGTGGTTCTTCATGATTTAATTCATTCTTCAAGAGTTCATCAAGATTTTGTTGGTGGAGTTTAAGTATCTTTTCTTCTCGCGTCTCGAAGTGCAAGTAATTCTCCGTATCCTTTTGAAGCAGAGTTTTGCATTCCTTCGTTCTTCTCAGATATCCAATCATTTCCGTTTGCGGCTGTTTATACCCTCATAATTTCTGAGATGTTATCCATAAGTCCACGACAAGCTTATTCTTTTCGTTGTTGAATTTTCTCAACAACTCCATTCAATCTTTTCTTCTAAGCTTGCTTTCTATTTCATTCGTGGCACAAGTTGTCATTTTCTTCTCCGTTCTTTTCATTCAATTATTTCAGTTCTATCCGGAGGTTTGTGTCATGTCTTCATCAAGTATCATTCCGTACTCTCAAGCTCATGTTCTATTCCTTCCATTTTCAGCCGGAGTTCTGCCTAAATCCTTTCAGTCTTATTCGTTTCTTATCTCGTTATAACCGGAGTGGTTTCATAGTCTATCTGTTTCCGTGAGCTTTCGATTCTCGTCATTCTCGTCGTTCCTCTCTTCTCCTCGAGTGCTCTCGATTCTTTGCCTCTTCTCTTGAGTTCTTGTTTCACCTCTTCCTTTTTCCCTTCCGTCTCGGTCCTAAGATCCCGGGACAAGATCTCTTGTTAGTGGAGGAGTGTTGTAACGCCCCGGATTCGATGCGCCAGGTGTCAGCCAGTTATTCGCCGTCATTGCCATGTCATTTGCTTGCGTGTTGCATTTTATCATGTCATCATGTGCATTACATTGCATACGTGTTCGTCTCATGCATCCGAGCATTTTCCCCATTGTCCGTTTTGCAATCCGGCGCTCCTATGCCCTCCGGCGTTCCCCTTTTGCCTCTCGTTGTGAGTGGGTGTTAAACTTTCTCGGAATGGCCCGAGCCTTTCCAAGCGGACTTGGTATAGCACCGGTAGACCACCTGTCAAGTTTCGTGCCATTTGGAGGTCGTTTGGTACTCCAACGGTTAACCGGGTAACCGTAAACCCCTCCTTCTCCTTGCAGCCCAACACCCCTTCCAAAGTGGCCCAAAACCCATCTAACTCCCCTCCATGCTCTCGGTCGTTCGATCACGATCGTGTGGGCGAAAACCGCTCCTCATTTGGACTCTCCTAGCTCCCTCTACCTATAAAACTAGACCTCCTGTCGGTGTACTAGAATAGGGATACCCTAGTACCCCGAACTTGTGCACGGGCAGTTGCAGCACCCCGCGGCAAGGCTTGCCGGGCGAATGCCAAGATCCTCCGTGGTTCCCTTGGAGCCATTCAAGAACAAAGTATTTAAGCTCAGGAGACAAGGCCCCGGCAAGAGGAGCTTGCCGGGAAGGCCAATCAAGGCACTCCAAGGAACTTGCCGCGACGCGCGGCGCGCTCCGGCAAGGCAACAAGGCCCCGGCAAGAGGAGCTTGCCGGGAAGACCAACCAAGGTACCTCGAGGCCCGTTGAGCGACAAGCTTCCGGACCCGACAAGATAACAGCAGCGGCAAGGCGCTTGCCGCGGCAGGCGGCCACTCTGTGCCCACGCTCCAGCGCATCCACCAACGTGTCGCTCTGGGGGCCTCTCCAAGCGCGCGTGGCGGGAGGCTGTGCAGCCAGCGGTGTGTAGTGGCATGCGAATCTGACAAGATCGCCATCGTGGCGAACGATGGCGCCCCTAACGGTCCTTTCCTGCACTGTTTGGGCGACTCAGACGGGCATTTAATGCCCTTGTCCCCTGCCGTCAGGGTTAGGTAGGGTGCACTGTACAAGTAACTGTACCAACCACCTCACTTTTTACATTTGTACCCTTCTCTGCGTTGCCACCTGTCGGTGACCCCTTTAGCGTATAAAAGGAGGCCCATGCGCAACGTAGAGGAGGTTCGCGAGGTTCGACTGGTTCGCAAGGTTCGACTGGTTCGCGAGGTTCAACTGGTTCGGAACCCAAAAAAAACACTAAGCTCTCTCTTCGGAGCAAGAACACAAGATAATCAAACAAGCAGCAGTAGGAGTGTTATCTCTCCGGAGAGCTCCGAAGCTCGGTAAACTGCTCGTGTGCTTCGCCTTGATCTGCTCTTCGTGTGATCTCCGCCCCCCGCCGAACCGAAAGGGGCTCGGTCCGCCGGCCCCATAGGTGTTCGTGGATCAGTTTCCCCGACATCTTTGGCGCGCCAGGTAGGGGGTGTCGAGATTGTGTGAACCTGATCCGGCGTTCACACGAGCTAGATCTTCATTCCCTTCATCAACATGCCACCGAAGAAGAAGACTTCGGCGGCAGCCGCTCCGTCCATGTCACTTCCGCCACCGTTGGAGCAAACGGGTGGTGGAATGGACGCCGGCGGAAGAATGGACGTCGGCGAGGAATCTTATGATGCTGCCGGGTCCAAGGACAAGGCTGCACAAACCTCGGCGACTGTACATGTTCCGCGCCACTCTCAGGAGGCGCAAGACCAATAGCGTCATGGCACTCGCAGTGCCATACGCGTGATAGGCCAAGACCAAGCTGGTGGATCTTGGGGCGCTCAGCATGCACGCCAGCATGCTGGGCCGAGCGGGGCACTGTCGCCTGGACGGGATACTGCTCCTTCTAACATAGTTAGAAGTCCGAGCACATCCCGCTCCTCGCGCCGTCCGCCACTGCCACCCAGCACTCCAGCAGAAGCTTTGGCGCGAGCTCAACTGCTCCTAGATTAACCTCCGACGTCAGACAAGATCGACGAATGGAGGGCCACCATTCAGAGTCTCATCGGCTACGCCAACGGAGACACTCCATGGCGGCCGAGCGCGTCGCCGCCGTGGCAGGGTGACCGGGCGCGAGCCGGTGGCGACGAAACGGGTGGAGGTGCAACTACCATGCAATCACCACCCCGAAGGCCAAGATCGCCGACTCGCCGGATCCACCTCGACAGCGACTCCACCGCATCGTCGGATCCACGAGCTCGTCGCGATCAGCGCCAAGTTCTTCATGATCGACAACAAGAAGACGCTCGAACTCGCATTGAGCACCGAAGAGAAGCGCGACGTCAATCCGACAAGCGCGTTGGGCCCTTTGTTGACATGCATGCGCCAGGGGAACCAGGTGATCTGCCGTACGTGGTAGGTTGCCCTGCGTTCACTCGTGAGCTGCGGCAAGTCCAGTGGCCCAGCACGAATAACTTCAAGCCAGACGTACCGGAGAAGTACGACGGCAAGACGCATCCGTCGGAGTTCCTCAGCATCTACACCATTACGGTGCAGGCTGCCGGGGGACGGGATGACAAGATCCTTGCCAACTACTTCCCGCTGGTGCTCAAGCCCAACGTCAGATCCTGGCTCATGCACTTGCCGGACAACTCCATATCCTCTTGGGCTGATCTGTGCCATCAGTTTGTCGGCGCCTTCACAGGCGGACACAAGCCTCATGGCCAGGAGAGTGATCTTCATCTGCTCGCCTAGAAGGAAGGAGAGCCCCTGCGCAAGTACATTCAGAGATTCAGCAGTGTGCAGCACAACATCCCAGACGTCCACCCTGCCGCGGTGATCAGCGCGTTGCATCAGAACGTGCGAAACCGCAAGATGCGGGAGGAAATGGCGATGTGCAAGATCAGGGACGTCAGTGATTTATATGCACTGGCCGACAAGTGTGCATGTGCTGAGGAAGGGAGGAGACTCCCCAGAGAGAATGTAGGAGCGGGAGGATCTGACAGTGAAGATGCTGCACCGGCAAGGAAAAACCGGCGGCGGAACAACAGGAAGAGGAAAGGCAAAGAGGTGCTAGTTGTTGAGCAGTCCGGCAACGGTGGTGGCGCCAAGAAAGCCAAAGCTGGTGACTCCGGCAAGGAGGTTGCCGCGGAGATGGCGGTCGCCAACAAGTAGGACGACACCAACAAGCAGTATTGCAAGATCCACCGCACCAAGGGCCACGATCTCCAGAGCTGCAAGAAAGTCGAGCAGCTTGTTGAGCAACAGAAAGCTGAATACGAGCGGCGCGACAAGGAGAAGGCCCATGAAGGTGCTGGGGGGTCCGGCAAGAAACGTCTCGGCCGAGGAGGACGCCGCGGCAAGGCCAAGTAGCGGCAAGGAGACAGACCTCCTCGCGGCCGCGACAAGGATGAAGATGACGACGACGATGAAGACATGGATGATGAGGAGACTGATGAGCAGGAGTTCCAGAAAGCCACAGAGGTCATGTGCGTTGACGGTGGTGCTTCTCTGCATACCTCGCACCGTCAGCTCAAGCAGTGGGTGCGGGAAGTTAATGCAGCAGAACCACCCGTTGAGTCACGCAAGCCTCTGAAATGGTCCAGCACGCCTATCATCTTTGATATTGAGGACCACCCTGATCGCATAACTGCGGTCGGGTGCTTGCCGATGTTGGTGTCACCAACAATCCGCAACCTCAAGGTCACTAAGATGCTAGTTGACGGCGGGGCCGGCTTGAACCTGATCTTCTCCGAGGTGCTCCAGAAACTCCAGATCCCTGACAGCGATCTCGAAGAGACCGGTACATTTCAAGGAATTAACCCGGGAAGGAGCAAGCCGAAGGGGAAGATCACGTTGTCGGTAACATTTGGCAGCGAACTGAACTTCAGGACTGAGAGGGTCACGTTTGATGTTGCTGACTTTCCATTACCTTACAATGGAATCCTTGGCCGTCCGGCACTCGCCAAGTTCATGGCAGCCTCTCACTATGCGTACAACGTACTAAAAATGCCAGGCCCGATAAGTGTCATCTCTGTCCCTGGTGACAAGAAGGATGCTCTTATCTGTGCCGACAAGATCTACCAGGAAGCAGTAGCCGCAGCAGAACGCAAGACACTTGCCGCTGAAGCTCCCGGGGGGAAGAAGAAGACCAAGTCCGGCAAGAGCTCTGATGCCCACTCCGGCAAGCGCACCTCTTCGGAGTGTTGCGCCACTGTCGAGGACGCACCATCGAGCTCCACCAGCAAGTGTAAGAAGGCAATGGCAGCTCCACCTGAGACCAAGAAGGTGTCCGCCAAGGAGGACGGCACTGGTGGTACCTTCACCATCAGCGCCACTCTTGACCCCAAATAGGAAAGCGCGCTCTTTGCTTTCCTGCGGGCGAATGTCGACGTGTTTGCGTGGCAACCGTCTGATATCCCCGGTGTTCCCAGGAAAGTAATTGAGCATCACCTTGCCGTCTGTCCTCATGCGCGGCCCGTCAAGCAGAAAGTCAGGAAACAGGCAGTGGAGTGCCAAGAATTCATCGCAGAAGAAATCAAGAAGTTGGAAGCAGCAGGGCTTGTCAGAGGAGTGCTCCATCCCACGTGGTTGGCCAATCCTGTTGTCGTGCGCAAGGATAACGGGAAATGGAGGCTTTGTATTGACTTCACTGATGTTAATAAAGCTTGTCCCAAAGACCCATTTCCCTTGCCGCGCATTGACCAGATTGTTGACTCCACAGCCGGATGTGATTTGCTTTCATTTCTTGATGCATACTCAGGATACCATCAGATCTTCATGGCAGAAGAGGATGAAGAGAAAACCGCATTCATCACCCCGTGTGGCACGCAGTGCTTCATACGGATGCCTTTCGATTTGAAGAATGCTGGTTCAACATTCGCAAGGGTAGTCCACCACGCTTTTGAGCCGCAGATGCACAGAAATGTGGAAGCCTACATGGATGACATAGTGGTCAAGAGCAAGAACAGGGCGACCCTGATTCAAGATTTAGATGAGACATTTGCAAATCTGCGCAAGATCAACCTCAAGCTTAACCCCGAGAAGTGCGTGTTTGGAGTCCCTTCTGGCAAGCTTCTCGGGTTCTTCGTGTCTCAGCGGGGAATTGAAGCCAATCCCGACAAGATCAAGGCCATTGAGCAGATCGAAGCACCAAAGCGCGTCAAGGATGTACGAAGGCTTGCCGGTTGCGTGGCTGCTCTCAGCAGGTTTATCTCTAGATCTGCTGAGCACACCCTGCCATTTTTCAAAATTTTGAAAAAGGCAGGTCCAATAAAATGGACTCCGGAGGCGGAGGCTGCGCTGCAGGACTTGAAGAGATACCTGTCCTTCACTCCAACACTTGTCGCACCTAAGCCGCAAGAGAAGTTGCTGCTGTATATAGCGACAACCAATCAAGTGGTTAGTGCTGCGTTAGTGGCGGAGAGGGAGGCAGATGATGAGCCAGCAACCACGGCAGATGCATCCAGCGACAAGCAGGGGGCTTCGCCGACAAGCTCTGGTCCCGACAGAGATGGATCTGCGCAGGAGCATGATAAGATGCAGAAGAGAATGGTGCAGCGTCCAGTTTACTTTGTCAGTTCCCTTCTACAAGGGGCTAGATCAAGGTACTCTGGTGTGCAGAAGTTGCTTTTCGGCCTCCTCATGGCCTCGAGAAAACTGCGCCATTACTTCCAAGCACATGAGATCACAGTCGTCACTCGCTTTCCGCTGAAGAGGATACTGCAAAATCCAGAAGCGACAGGCAGGATTGTCGAGTGGGCGCTGGAACTGTCAAGTTTTGGCCTCAAGTTTGAGAGCACTTTAACTATCCAAAGCAGAGAAATGGCAGAGTTCATAGCAGAATGGACGCCAACACCAGATGATGAAATTCCAGAGACGAGCATCCCCGTCAAAGAGGCAAGCAAAGAGTGGCCGATGTACTTTGATGGTGCCTTCTCGCTGCAAGGCGCCGGTGCGGGCGTGCTGCTTGTCGCGCCCACCGGAGAGCACCTCAAGTACGTAGTCTAGATGCACTTTCCCAAGGAGCAAGCAACCAACAATACTGCAGAGTATGAAGGATTGCTTGTCGGCCTCAGAATCGCAGCAGACCTTGGGATCAAGAAGCTCATTGTCAGGGGTGACTCACAGCTTGTCGTCCGCCAAGTGAACAAGAATTACCAGAGTCCATTGATGGAAGCATATGTTGATGAAATGAGGAAGCTAGAAGAGCACTTTGACGGCCTACAGATGGAGCATATCCCAAGAGCTCAGAATGACATTGCTGATGGCCTGTCAAAGTGCGCCGCACTAAAGTTACCTGTGGAACCAGGGATCTTTGTGCTCAAGTTGACTCAACCATCCGTAACACCATCAACTGGACAAAGCAAGAAGAGGAAGTTGGTTTCTGGTGACTACTTTCCGGCAGAGCTCCCCAAAGCCGCCACCAAGAAAGTCCCCAAGATCAACACTAAGGATGCTGAGGGGCAGTCTGCTCCGGCGAGCCTTATGGTTTGTTCCGTTCAAGCAGACGCTCCCGACAAGTTTTGCTCCGGCAAGCTTGCCGGGGAACATCAAGCTCCGGCAGGTCCGCAAGTCCTTGCCGTAGAAGCGGATGTTCCCGCAGCAGCAGATGTGCCTTTAGTCCTTGTTGTCGAACCACAAGCTCCAGCTGGCACGGCAGATTGTCCATTTCCTTTAGACAGGAGAACTTCCCAAAGAGCAAGAAGAAGCGGAAAAAGTAGCCCGGTAGTCAAGTATGTACCAGTTTGTCGATAGCATACTGTACAGAAGAAGACTCAACGGTGTGAAATTGAAGTGTATTTGCCGGGAAGATGGACAAAAGCTGTTGGCAGAGATACATGGAGGCATATGTGGCCACCACATTGGCGCGAGAGCACTTGCCGGCAAAGCTTTCCGGCAAGGTTTCTTTTGGCCGACAGCCCTCCAGGATGCAACTGCACAAGTAACCAAGTGTGAAGCGTGCCAGTTCCACTCCAAACAGATACACCAGTCAGCTCAAGCTCTCCAGACGATCCCTTTATCCTGGCCATTTTCGGTCTGGGGGCTCGATATCCTCGGCCCTTTCCCCCGAGCTGTCGGGGGCTTTGAGTACTTGTACGTCGCAATTGACAAGTTCACAAAGTGGCCGGAAGTGCAGCCAGTGAGGAAGGTGACAGCACAGTCAGCAGTCAAGTTCTTCAGGTCAATTGTTTGCCGTTTCGGGATCCCTAACAGGATCATCACCGACAACGGCACGCAATTCACGAGCCGCACCTTCATGCAGTACGTCCAAGACCTTGGCGCCAAGGTCTGCTTTGCTTCTGTTGCTCATCCGAGAAGCAACGGTCAAGCAAAGAGGGCAAATGCTGAAGTGCTGCGCGGGCTCAAGACCAGAACTTTTGACAGGCTGCGCAAGTGCGGAAGAAACTGGATCGAGGAGCTGCCGGTGGTTCTTTGGTCGATCAGAACGACGCCAAATCGAGCCACTGGCCAGACGCCTTTCGCTCTAGTCTATGGAGCAGAGGTAGTTCTCCCCACGGAACTCATATACGGATCACCTCGAGTGCTCGCTTATGATGACCTTGAGCAAGAACAGCTGCGACAAGACGACGCGCTGCTCCTTGAGGAAGATCGTCTTCAGGCTGCTGTACGAGCTGCTCGATACCAGCAAGCTTTGCGCCGCTACCATAGCCGCAAAGTTAAGGCCAGAAGCTTCGAGGAAGGCGACCTTGTTCTTCGGCGCATTTAGTTCGCCAAGAATTCCAACAAGTTGACGCTGAAGTGGGAAGGCCCTTATCGGGTGAAACGAGTCACAAGGCCCGGCGCTGTCCGCCTTGAGACCGAAGATGGCATTCCGGTGAGCAACTCCTGGAACATAGAACATCTTCGTAAGTTTTTCCCGTAGGGCGCGGTTGCCGGAACCCGTTCCGGCAACCACCTTTTGTACAAGTCTTGCCGCTGTTGCATGTAATCCTTTGTACAAAGCCGGGCGCAGATCCCGTGCATAAGTAAAACCCCATGTGCTCCGCACAACTTGTCCATTTCATGCATTAGTTTCTTTCTTGCATGCGTTATCTGACACTTTGTGCAGCACCTACATCCGGTAAGCAATAACGAGCCGAAGGGCTCCATATCATTATTTTCTCTTCTAACTTTTTTTTCTTTTCTCAACAAAGGAAAAGAAGGTTCCCTCGCACACAAGTTTGCCGGGGGGGAGGAGAAGATTGTGGTATGGACCAGGCGTCGTTCAAGCAAAGTTTTGCCTTGCCGGGAAGCAAACGACAGAAAAGCTAAGTTGCCAAAGTTTGAGCAATCAGTTTTTTAAATTTTTGAGTTATCTTCCTCGAACGACCCTGCTTTGTATGGAAAACCTGTGCGCGGAGGAACCAACTCGTGGCTAGTTGCGCCCTTACTTTGTTTCGAGTCCGCTCAACAACTTAAGTGTGCTGCATCTAGTCGCGACAAGGTTTCTTGTCGGAAGCAGCGCCGCCAGCAGGCTGCTGACGTTCCGCACTCAGCGCTCGCGGCTCGGGTGCCTGCGCCGACAAGTTCCCTAGAAGCGTAGGGTAAAAACATACAATGGAAGGAATCTAGTAGAGGAAATAACATAGCAATTGATAACAGAAATAAAGTTATATTACAAGATAACTTGTCGCAGCTCTAACAAACTGTTTTCATAACATGATTAGCAGCGATTAGGGAAAAGAAGAAATGGGTGGCCTAGTCTACGCGATCGCCCTCAACCCTCTTGATCTCGCTCACCTTGTCCACAATGGGTGCGACAAGGGCCTTGAGTGCGTCCTGATCGGCGTCTGGCGGCAAGGACTTGAGGACGTTGGTGAAGCTGAGGCCTGGATTGCGGAAGGCCACCTTCATCAGCACCTTCTGGAGAACTCCGGCATAGATTCTGCACGACTCGTCGGCCAGCTGCTTTGGGATCCTCTCCCGGAGCCGCTGGAGTGCCGTCGCCACGCCCTTGAAGAACAGGCTGAGCTTGGCGCTGGGTTGGAGATTCTCGTCGGAGGGATACCCAAAGTCCTCCATCCCCAGCTATGCCAGCTCCTCGTCGATGACTGCGGCAATATTCACCAGACCCTCGGTCCAGTGCTCCACAGTATCTCTGAATGAGTTCTGGGTAATTACGATGCTCTCCAGCAGCGCCTTGTCAGCCTTGACCTTCTCCGACAAGGTCTTCTCCCGCTCCTTGGCGGTGTCCAGCGTCTGCGTCAGCGTGGCCAGCTTCAACTCCAGGTCTGCATTGGAATCCTTGGCGGCGCTGAGCTCCTTGCCCCTCTCAGCGAGAAGACCTTGCAGCTCACCGTGGGCGGCAGCATCCTTCTCACGCTCACGCTTGAGCGCGGCAAGCTCCTCGCCGCTCTTCCCGATGTTGGCCTCCAGCTGCGCCACCTTCTCCTCCAGCTCTTTCTTGGCGGCCTCTGCAATTGCGGCAGCGTCCTTTGCTTCCTTGAGCGCCCCGCCAAGTGCTTGCTCGCGCTCGGCGAGCTCCTCCTCGTAGCTGTCGAGGTTGGCCTTCCGCTGCTCCAATTCGCCTTCTCGCGCGGACTGCTTCTCGGAAGCCAGCCTTTGTTCCTCCTCAGCTTCGGCCTTCTCGAGAAGGAAGGCCGTGCACTCCTCGGCGAGTCGCTCCCGCTCCTGTGCCAGGGACCGGAGAGCTTCTTGATTGTGGCCCCGGAGCTCCTCCGCGTGCTTCTCCATATCAACTCCCGCCTTCGCGATAAGCGCTTCCCGGGAAGCCAGCTTGGCTTGCTATGCGCGGTAGAGTGACCGCAGTTTCCGCAGGAGCTGCTCCTCCTCAGGCTCGCTACTGCTGCTGCTGGGCGCGTCGACCAACGACAGTCTAGCGGAGGCGAGCACCTCCTCATCGAAAGTTTCCCCCTCGACCGGTGCCCTGGAGCTCGACGCCCAGGGAAGCTTGATGAAGATATCGTCGCCGGCCTTCAAGTAGGCGCCGAGCTGGGGCTCCTCGGAGCCCGGCTCCGTAGCAGCGGCAGAGGGATCAGCAGTCGGTGCAGCGCCTGGCGCTCCTGCGGCCTCAGGGTCGTCAGTGCGATCGCCCGACCCCTCGCCGGCTTCTGCGGCGGCAGCCTTGGCGGCCTCCTCGCCGGCGGTCTCATCAGCACCGGCCCCTTCTTCGTTGGCGGCGGCGGCGTCAGTGCTGCCATGCGCGCCTTCCTCGCCGGCGCCCTCTGTCTCCATTGGCTCAGCAGCAGATGGGTCTGAAGAACGAAGAAGGGAGAAAAATCAATCAAAAATCCAAGAGAATAAAATCAGAAGAAGAAGAACCCAAGGGAAGTTCTTAGACACGTGGATTACCTGTACCAAGATCTGCAGTTGCGGTCTCAGCCACCGCAGGGTCATTGGTGCTGTCCCTTGCCGGAGAGTTGCCCCTTGCCGGAGAGTTCCCCCTTGCCAGAGAGCGCTCCCTTGCCGGGGACTCCTCCCTTGGCGGCGTAGTCGAAGCAGATGGCACTTCGGGACCAGCTTCCGGGTGCTCCTGATATGGCTGCTCTGCTCCTACACAAATCAACAAGCAAGATATCAACAAAGGAAAAAGCACTCATGCGCGCCTGACAGTAGAAAGCTAACTATGAACTTACGCTGGGGGCTGCGCTGGGGGCTGCTTTGAGGAGTGGTTGCCGGGTCCGTCAAGGTGGTCTCGGACCCACCCCCTGCTGACACGGTGGGGTCATCTTCAATGACAATCACCGCGGCCTTGGCCCTCTTCGCCGCTCTCTGGGCCAACGTCCTGAAAAGAAAGGAGTTCAGATTGAAGCAAGTCAGATACAAGATAAAAACAGCAAGATTGAAGAACTCCAAGAGCACCAAAGAAACTTACTCTTCTTCCTCCTCGTCGGAGCTGAGCGCAGAAAGATCGAAGTTCGGCTCCCCTCCGATGCGGCAAGGCGGAGGAGTAGGATCCCTTGCCCACTTGGCGGGAGCGGTGGCGGTGTCCCGGGAGGATCTCGCTCCAGTTGCCGCTGCTGCGTGAGACGCTCCCGCGGCAACATTGCTTGCCGCGGTAGAGCGTGTCGCACGGCTCGGCGGCTGTTGACCCGGTTGCCGCCCCGCTACGTCCGCGGCCCTGCAAAGACGCCTTCTTGGCATGGCCGGGGGCTCCGCCTGCGGCAAGCTTTCTGAAGGCTCGGGCTCTTCTTCGCCGGCCTCGCTCGGTTCAGCTTCAGAGCCGGCAAGATCTTCCTTGCCAATGAACTCCGCGCGCTCGGCAAGGTTTGCCGCCTCTGCCGCCTCCGCCTCCTCCACAGTGAACCCGAACGCGCCCGCGGCAGCTGCGGCCGCAACCTCTTCCGCCTAGTGGTGATGCGCTGCAGCTCCTCGTCGGTGGTGTCACGGGTGAGGCTCTTCTGCTCGTCAGCCCGGACCGGCACTTCTTCCAAATTGTCGAAGAACGCTTGCACGACGTCATCCCCAGGCTCTTGCCAAGTTGGAACGATTCCGCGTGAATCGCACAACGGCATCATGGCGCGGATCCGGTCAAGTGAAGAATTATTGCACAATGGAACTACGCCCCTCGGCAGCGTGAATGGATGCTGGGGATCGCGTTTGAACAACTCCAGGAGCATTGCATCCAGCTCCAAGACGGTGAAGTTGTAGTTGAGGCCCGGCCGTAGCCTCATGATGTCCGCCGAGTTCTTGAATTCCCAGGCGGGCCTCCCCCTCTCCTGCAGGGGGGCAATGCGGCGGCGGAGGAAATCTGCACCTACAACGCCTACAGTGAGCCCGGCAAGCCTGAGGCGAAGGATCCTAGTGATGGCGATCTTCAGCCTCTCGTCTTCCGGGGCCACGTTGCTCCAGTCATTGCCGCGCACTATTGGAGCTTGGCGCACGGCGGTGAAGGGCTGCGGATTCTCCTCGACGATCCAGCACCACTCCGCTCTCCACTCCTCCCACTTGCTGCGGAGCTCACCCTCCAAGTACGCCTCCTTCTTGCCGACTCTTGAGATCCAGGCGATCTCTCCGGCAAGCGGCTCTCCTCTCTCTACCCGAGGCATGAAGAAGTGGTGGAAAAGGGCAACATTGGGGTGGACTCCGACAAAGTTTTCGCACAAATGTGCGAAGACTGCCATGGTCAGAACGGCGTTGGGGGTGAAATCAAGGAGGCGGAGGTCGTAGGTGTTCATGATATCGTAGAAGAACTCCGAGAAGGGCGGGCAGAGCCCACAATAGAAGAACAGCGCGAAGAATGGGTACCCGTTTGGAGCCAGTTCCGAAGGAGCGGCCGGGAGTACCCTCGTGCGCGGATGCGCACGCGTCTCCGTCGCCCAAAAGAGGTAGAAGTACTCCCTCAGCTCCTTCGCGCCGAGCTAGGGGGAGAAGATCGCCCGCTCCTTCCGCAGCGCCGCGAGTCGCTGCGCCTCGGCCGACTTCACGCCCTTTCCCTTGTTGGCTTTCGGAGCCATGGCGGAGGTGGTGGGGGAGGTCGACGGCGTTGGTGATGCTGGTGGCAATGGGGGGCGGAGCACTGCTCTCTCGGCTTCAAGAAGAAGGGGGGAGCGGTGGAGGTTCGTGAAGACGAAGTAGTAGCAACCAGCGAGGGGGAACGAACTGCCTCTGTTTCCTCTGCTTATAAAGAGGGACGGGGCGGACGTTTCGCCCTTCTGAATAAAGAACCACCCATGATCTCTCCCACGACGCCGCATTCGACGCGTGCCGTTAGGGGAGAGCGCGGTGGATACGGAGCGAGATTCGGCGTGGCCCAGCTCGCGTGTGCCCGTGCCCTGTCTTGGGCCTGGCCCAACAGCGCTCGGCACCATGTCTGGCCCAGGCCCAGGGGCTCCTGTCGGTGTACTAGAATAGGGATACCCTAGTACCCCGAACTTGTGCACGGGCAGTTGCAGCACCCCGCGGCAAGGCTTGCCGGGCGAATGCCAAGATCCTTCGTGGTTCCCTTGGAGCCATTCAAGAACAAAGTATTTAAGCTCAGGAGACAAGGCCCCGGCAAGAGGAGCTTGCCGGGAAGGCCAACCAAGGCACTCCAAGGAACTTGCCGCGATTTACCACGCGCTCCGGCAAGGCAACAAGGCCCCGGCAAGAGGAGCTTGCCGGGAAGACCAACCAAGGTACCTCAAGGCCCGGTGAGCGACAAGCTTCTGGACCCGACAAGATAACAGCAGCGGCAAGGCGCTTGCCGCAGCAGGCGGCCACTCTGTGCCCATGCTCCAGCGCATCCACCAACGTGTCGCTCTGGGGGCCTCTCCAAGCGCGCGTGGCGGGAGGCTGTGCAGCCAGCGGTGCGCAGTGGCATGCGAAGCTGACAAGATCACCATCGTGGAGAACGGTGGCGCCCCTAACGGTTCTTTTCTGCACTGTTTGGGCGACTCAGACGGGCATTTAATGCCCTTGTCCCCTGCCGTCAGGGTTAGGTAGGGTGCACTGTACAAGTAACTGTACCAACCACCTCACTTTTTACATTTGTACCCTTCTCTGCGTTGCCACCTGTCGGTGACCCCTTTAGCGTATAAAAGGAGGCCCATGCGTAACGTAGAGGAGGTTCGCGAGGTTCGACTAGTTCGCGAGGTTCGACTGGTTCGGAACCCAAAAAAAACACTACGCTCTCTCTCTGGAGCAAGAACACAAGATAATCAAACAAGCAGCAGTAGGAGTGTTATCTCTCCGGAGAGCTCCGAAGCTGGGTAAACTGCTCGTGTGCTTCGCCTCGATCTGCTCTTCGTGTGATCTCCGCCCCCCGCTAAACCGAAAGGGGCTCGGTCCGCCGGCCCCATAGGTGTTCGTGGATCAGTTTCCCCGACACCTCCCCCGAAATTTTCGGATCATTCTACCCTAACCCTAGCAAAATCGCCCTCCGCCGCCACCGGACGCGTCCGCGCCTCGCCGGACACGTCCGCCACGCTCGCCCCGACGAATCGCGCGCCGCCACCTGTCTGCCCCGTCTCTCCCTCCGCCCCGGCCCGCAGAGCCCACGGGGAGCCCGCCCCAGGCCGCCCCGGGCCCGTTCCGCACGCCGCCCGGCCCGAGCGCCTCCCGCGCCGGAGCTCCGCCCTGCCGCCGGCGCGCCGCCGCGCCCGCAGGTCCTCCCAGCCGCCTCCTCGCCCGCAGGTCCGTCCGCCTCCGTGCCGCCCCGACCGTCGCCCGGCGAGCGCCGCCGCCCCTCGGCCTCCGGCGTCCCG